>NW_025814224.1:0-52657 GCF_018902025.1 Drosophila willistoni
TACACTGCTGCTTGTACATCATATTATTTTACCAACAAAAGCATAACAATGCAACAACTGCGCAAAGACTTTATGTATGTCAATCATACTAGGGTTCGTTGGGAATACAAAGAAAAAGTACCCGGTAAGCTAACGCAATGCTATAAATGCCAATTGTTCGGGCACGGCTCCAAAACTGTTCAGTCAACACTGCTTGTGCCCACTGTGGCGAGCCCCATGAAACGGTAAACTGCCCAAAACCAAAATCCAATGTGCGAACTGTCGAGGCAATCACCCTCTACGGACCCCGCCTGCCCGTACCGTCTCTCATATCAGAGTTTACTTTTGAATCGCTCTTCGCAACACAACAAGAGACTTTAAATAGAGCATTCGCAGACAGAATGCCTATCTTCGCTTCTTCTCCACACACGAGTGCCCAACCAACGAAGTTCGTAAGCTACAAATCTGCTCTTACAAGCAACATCTCTTCGCCTAACATCCAAACGCAAGCAACAGATCTCTTCTCTTTCGAAGAAATTAACACTATCCTAAACGAGATGATCTCCAAATTAAGCTGCTGCTCTAACAAAGGCGAACAATTTAAAGTTATTACAGAACATGCTATTAAACATGTCTATGCAAATAAATAACTCAATCGACGCGATTAATATCATGGCATGGAATGCGCGTGCCCTCAAAACAAAAAGAAAAGAATTAGTCAAGTTTCTAAGTGATAATTTTATTCATGTTGCCCTGTTAAATGAAACATGGCTTACCCCTAATGATCGCATTAGTGTTCCCAACTATACCTTATATCGTTGCGACAGAACCTCAAGCAGAGGTGGTGGGGTTGCTATAGCTATTAACAATAAACTCGAACACAAACAAGTATCCGGTGTCAAAACGCACCTCATAGAAAACGTAGGAATCCAAATTAAAAATAACTTGAATAGCTACCTTAGTTATTTGCCGTTTACTATGCGGGCAACACTGCAAAATGCCTTTCCAGTGCGTGTAACTTAGTCGGTGATAGGATTCATATGAAAAATATCTACAAGTCAGACCTGATCAAATTTTCGCAATTAAGCGGGGAATTCCTCGTTCTTGGTGACCTAAACTCTAGGCACCGTAACTGGAACTGCACTCGAGCAAATAGTTGGGGAAATATTCTTCATGACCTCGCCGTACTGGGCAAATTTAATATATTATTTCCAAAAGATCCTACTTATATCCCAACATGTGTAACGTCTAAGCCCTCCACTATCGATCCCTGTCTAACAAATTTAACTAACCGTATTAGCAACCCGATAGTTTTTAAAGATCTTTCTTCGGACCACCTTCCAGTAGTCATAAAGTACTCCAAAAACATTCCTCTCATCGAGAAAACGATTCCAATCTTCAAAAAAACTAACTGGAAAATGTTCAAACGTGTAGTCGACAATATGCTCATGCCAAATGAAGTAAGCCTTGGTAATCTTCCAATAGCTCCTTCTCATATAGACTCGCTAGTCGATTCATTTTCTAAAACAGTTAATAGTGCCTTCACGAGATCGACTCCTCACCAACACATTCGAGATACCAACATCAAGCTTCCAGAGCACATTTCTAAGCTACTCAAAACCAGGAATACCCTTAATAGACAATGGATACGGTCTCGACAGCCTATAATCAAAGCAAGATGTAATCATCTAAACTATATAATCCGCAGAGAGATATTTACTTTTACCAACCAACAATGGAATAGAAAGCTAAGCAAAATGAACAAATGTAGTAGGCCGTTCTGGAACACCACGAAAGCAATCAAAAGAAGGAAACAGATGTAAGCTATCGATGTTTGCAGATGACACAGCCATCTATTGTAAAGGCACGTATTATGCTGACATTAAACAAGCCCTGCAAAGCGGGCTAATCGAACTCGAAGCTTACTACCATTAGTGGAAAATAAAAGTTAATGCCACCAAAACTAATGCCATCTTCTTATCCAAGAAAAGAAAGGCTTGCTTTCTCCCTGACGGGCCTCTGAAAATCTGCAACTCTCCAGTTAACTGGGTAGATACAGTGCGATACTAGGTATCCACTTCGATAAAAAGCTTACGTTTTGCACTCATGTTGGTGCCACAATCAATAAGATTAACAAAACTATCTGCACCCTTTACCCAATTATTAACCAAAAATCTAAACTTTCCTCAGCTAACAAAATGATCATATTCAAAACCATTTTTCTCCCTATACTAACCTACGGCTCAAGTACCTGGAAGAGTTGTGCTGCAGCTCACATCAAGAATTGCAAGTATGCGAAAACAAAATATTAAAGCTTCTACTCAACCTCCCATGTTTTACCAAAACATCCACCTTATATCATACGGCTGGCGTCAAAACCATTAAACAGATATTGACCAATCTGACGACTCTTAGTGAAAACACTACTCTTAAACTACTATGAGACAGTTTAGGAGCATATCTTCTTGATCACAATACTCATATCTCCTAAGAGTAGCCACTGGCACTAAGCCGCTAAATCTTAGTTTAGTCACCTTAGTCCCAGTCACCTAGCTTAAGTTCGTATTTAAGGCATATATTAAAGGTTTTCGCTCATTTTTCCTTGCCATATTATATTATCCCATCAAACTGTATAACTATGTATATAAAAATTTCTCAGCTGAAAAGCAATCGCTAAACTCTGTAAAATCTTCCTATCACATATAGCTTTAAGAACATTGTACTATCAAAGAGCAATAAAGCAAATAATGAATTGAAAAAAATTGTATATTCAGTGGTTGTCTTCTTAAGTTAAAATGTATCACAGATGATTTATGGGTTAAAAGTTTAAATTAATTTTATTGCACTTTTCGTTGAATTTGTTGACTAGATTTTCTAAGTTATTTTTGGCTGCTAAGAAGTTTTTGTGGAAGCTTATTAAGAAAAAGTCATCAGCATATTGGAAGAGGATGCTGTTTCGTGTATCGGTGATGTTGTGTAGTTCAGCTGTGTAAGTATTGAAAAGGATGGGGCTAAGGCAGCTGCCTTGACTCACTCCCTTGCTCACTGTTTTTTCTATCGTTCTCATAGAGAGAACTCTTTTTCGGAGGAAATTGGTGATGAAAGTGATGTGCATTTGTTCAAAGCCCAGATCAGTGAGTTTTTATCCCAGGATGGGAATATTCACTGCATCAAAAGCTTTGCTCAGATCAAGCACTGCTGCGGTGACATGGAACCCCCGCTTTTTGAGGCTGGCTATATTATTAATTACATCATTAATGCAGTGGGAGGTGGAGTGGTTTTTTCTAAAAGCATAAGATCTTGGGGGGAGTATTTGGTATTGGCTATATGTTCTTCCATTTTGGGTTTATCAAAACCTTCTAGGCACTTAAAGACTACGCTTAGAAGGCAGATGGGTCGGTTGTTGGTTATGATTGAGGAGTCGAGGTTTTTTTTCGGGACAGGTACAACCTTTATTTTTCTCCAAAAATCTGGGATAATGCCGGTATCTAACGTTTCATTTAGTAGGCTTACCAGTTTTGGGTTTGAGCAGCTGGGAGGGAGAGAAGCATACTGTACGAGATATTATCTAGTCCTTTCGCGGAATGAGGATTACGCGATTTAAGAAAAGCCCGTAGATCGTTGTTAGAGAAACTAGCCCTGTTTGAGTTGTCTAGGCTAGCTTCAGGGGGGGATATTTGTGTGCAACCAGGTGTGTCGGGTGTAGAAGCTATTACATTAAGGAATTCTTCCGTAGTTTTCTACTGAGGTTTCGGCCCTAGAGGTTTTTGTCTGTTTAAATAATTTCAGTGTGCGAATTATCCTCCAAGAATCTTTTATAGTAGTAGGGTTTGACAGGGTTTCTGCAAGATTGCCATGTTGTCTTTCCTAACTTTTCGTATATAATTATTTAATTTTTTATGCTATTTAGATATTCTAGGGCATCCGCATGTAGCTTCGATTTCTAATACTTTTGTCTGCTCGCGTTCCTAATCCTGAATAGTTTTCACAGTTTTTCGTCCCAGTATTTCTTTGGCAGGTATTTATTTTTGGCATCTACTTTAATGTGTTTTTGCGATGTGATTGCGATTGAGGTATATGGTAAGTTTTCTAAGGTGGATATATAAATTTGTGCAAAGTCTTGAGCTACCTTTTTATAGTTGATTATTTTTCTGTTGCAGGACTAGGATATTCCCTCTATCTCAATAGTAATCGGGAAAAGATTGCTGTTGGAAATCTTTGAGTTCGTTGCTGTCCAGTTAAATTGTAAATTGGTTTTGTTGACTAGGGTGATGTCTAATGCTGAACTGTAAGTTGGAGTGTGAGAGTAGGTTGGACTGCCGTTGTTTATGCAAAAGAAGCCAGAGTTTAAAAGTACTTGCTCAATGATGTTTCCTCTAGGATTATGTACGCTGTTACCCCAAATCTGCGACTTAGCATTTAAGTCTCCGCCTATCATCGATAGGCCCGTGGATTGATTTGCCAGCGATAGTATGACCTTGCAACCGTCCTTAAATTCATCGTTACTTAAGGATTGTGGTGCATAGACGCTAAAGACGCTGATGTTGTGCTTTAAATTGGTTGTGCAGATGCCTATTGCTTCTACAGAACTAGGACAATTTGGCTGCTTAAAGCGTATATGTTTTCTTAGGTAAATTCCCACCCCTCCGTAGCCGTCAGGGCGGGGCTTGCAAACAAAATTGTAATTAGCTATGCTACACATGGCATTGTCAGTAATCCAGATTTCGGAGGGTATGGCAATATCTATGTCGTTTTAATCAGGTAGAGTTCAAGGAGATGTTTATTGTTATTTGCCGTGAGACTTTGTATGTTATATTGTAGAATTCTCATCTTAAAAGAAGATAAGTTTAGGAAATAGATAAGTAGGCGTGAAAAAATGGTCTAAAGATTTAATATTAGTAAATTGATTCATTTTAGTATATCTATTTCGAGTTGGTTTGAGCAATTCTACTTCTTAGGGCTTCTAGGAAATTTTGGCTTCGGGTATAATACTAGAATCTGGTCTATTAGAAATTTTGAGATTTCCATTGATAGGGCTGATAGACAGTCTTCGGCTGTTTCAAGAGCCGAGACTCTGTCGTTAGATTTTGAGGTGGAAGGTCTGGGGTGAAATTGACGTTATGGTTGGCATGGGAGTTAACATATTTTTCATTGAGAGAGATTCTATGATCACTTAGAACCGCATTCCAGCTGTTCATGTGTTCATAGCGTTTCTCTCTTCGTTTCTTCTATTTTGGATATTTTGACTGTTTTGTTGTAGGGCATCTGTTTGTGCATATGTTCTGCAACGACTTGTGTGTTGTTTTGGATCGCGTTCCTGTCAGGGCTAATTGCCATTGTGGGGTGGGGAAAAGTGTAAGGTCGTTTGTGTTAATTGTACTAGTTTTTGAAAGAGAGCGGGGTATTTAATTTTAGTCTCGTTTCTTGAAAGATTTTCCATAGTCATGGCTTTTTGTATGGCGAATTCTCTTTTCGAGCAGGGCATTCTGTGTGTGTGGCAATGTGTTCATTTTTGCAGTTTATGCAGATTGTCTGTGAGCAAGATTGTTCTTTTGTATGGACTAGGGAGCTGGTGCTGCATTTTTGTTGCTTTTCTTTGCAATGCTGAGCGAAATGGCCAAAACGGAAGCAACGAAAGCATTGGCTGAAGGGAATAAAAGGATTTACTTTGACCTTGGAGTACAGAAAAGTTATCTCTGTTGGAATATTGTTTCCTTTGAAGATAAGCTTAACCCTACTCGTGGGGACCAGCACATCCCTTTCTTTCCTTTTTACACGTATTATTTCGTAAATTGGAACTGCAGAGCTGATGTACTCTTTTAGTTCCGCGTCTGAGAAACGTATCGGTATTTGAAATAAAATACCAGTTTGAATAGAAAATGTTTAAGGATCTTGGGTTCATAACCGTTTCTTTTTTAAATCAGAATTTAATAAATTATTGGCTGCCTCTGCTGACTTGAACTCTGCTTTACATCTACCATAGCCTATTTTATTGACCGTTAGGATGTCTTTTACTTTGAGCCTAAGTATCACCGCGTTTAGCTCTAGGGATTTATTGGAATTCTCATTTTCGACTCACTTGCATTTGTGTCAAATTTGTCTATGTATACGATGTAGGGGCCTTTGTGTGTGTTGTTATACATACAGTCAGCAAAAAAAGTTAAGTAAAAGAAGATTTTTTGACAAATTTTGATGAAATAGGGCTAAAACAAAGTAATTGAAATGAAATGAAAATGAATGTGCTAAGATATAATTTATTCAATATTTGGCAACATAAAAGTCTTGAGGTTAATCCATTTTAACATACAGAACAAAAAAAAAAAAAGCAAATTCATAAAAATAAACAAAAAAATCGAACCAAAAAAGTTTAAGTAAACTTAAAAAAACGTAGCTTAATATATCTTAATACTTAGTTGGGCCTCCTTTTGCAGCAATTACTGCTAGCAGACGTCGATGCATACTCCGTACTAACGGTTTGGTATCATTTTCGACAATTTCTCCCACTCGGAACGCAAAACCGACGAAAGGGTAGCTTTGGAGGATATTTGGTGCTTTCGTATCCTCTTATCCAACAAATTCCAGATATGCTCAATAGGATTGAGGTCTGGTGATTGTGGGGGAGTGTGCAATTGCTTGGTATTGTAAAGCAACCATTCCTTTACAAGATACGACGTATGTTTGGGGTCATTATCTTGCTGAAAATAATATGCACCCTCACTTAAATGGAGCTGAGTCGCGCTCTCCTTGAGGTTGGCCTTCAAAATTCCTAGATAATGATGTTTGTCCATTTTAGTATCTATAAATACTAATTTTCCAGCACCACTCGTGGCGACACATCCCCAAACCATGACATTTCCGCCGCCATGCTTCACAGTTGGAGTCAAATTTTTCAGCTGTAAAGCAGTATTTGGCTTTCGCCACACTTTTTGAGCTCCATCCGACCCAAAAATGTTAAATTTGGACTCATCACTCCAAATAACAGAGTCCCAAAAAAAATCCGGCTCATTTACATACTTTCAGCGAATTCTAGTCGTTTTTTCTTATTGACCTCAGAAATTAACGGCTTCCTACGAGTACATTCGTTGAGTTCTTTTGTAGCATTGTTTTACTTTCGTATTGTGTACCGTTGTCATGTATTATGTATTATGTTCATATTATCCTCGCTTTCCTTTTGCTCCTCTATTACATCAACCTCCATTTCAATTTCTGCAATCATTCCTATTTCGTGTACTGTTGTTTTGGCCTTGGTTGTAGGGGAAATTTTACTTCTTTTCGCAGAGTACCGTTCCGAGGATGCGGGTGTCACCCTGGCCTCGGTGGCCATCTTTTGTGGGTAGTTTTACCCGTTTTGATGAGAAATAATTCCACTTGATTCACACAATTTATATTTTCTTGTATAAAAAAGAAATAAAAATATTTCCACTGGTCTGTGGAATTTGATTTAAATTTTGCACCTTTTTTTTATGTTCACACTTGAAAAGTACCACCACTATGCTTTGAAGCTGTTGCTTCGGAAGTCCACTTGGTAATGTAAATGCAACTTTATATTTCCAAATTCTAATTTGCCAAATTTTAAATAACGGGATAACCAGGCTGCCACATTTCCAAAAAAAAAGAGTTGCCCAATCGGTCATAATACTAAAAATTTAATATAGAAAGCCTAGTGTGCCAATTATTTTGTTCATCGAAATATGCCTTATTTTTTAGTTTTTGGTTTTTTAGTAATACTATGTTTAAGTTTTTGAAATAAGTTTTTGTTTATGTATAAGAAATACTTTAATCTCCTTGTCTAATATACTATTTGCGACTCATTTTCATTCCAAGGGTCACACGGTGGCCAGAAAGTTAAAAAAGCTTGCTGTGCCAAAAATTTAGTTCGTCACTGTACTTTAGTTTTAAATCGACTGAACCGTCTGAACGTCTCAATTCTGGAAACGTGCGCGTGGTCTCCAGAATTGAATAAGAACAGAATAAACGATGATAATCATCGACTGTGTATACATATATGTGGCAACATTCAATTATCGATATATCGATAATCCCATACAATATATTTTGTATGTTACTTTTGCTTATTTTTAACATTTACTTTGAAAGCCTTTTGATTCTATTACATTTTCCAAGGAAATGAAAATAAATGCCATCGGTTTTATATTAAACTTATGCCGTTTCTATTATTTCTTCCAACACTGTATATGGATACATAAACAGCCGTCAAAGAAAAATGTTTATGTGAAAAATCTAATATTTGTATGCTTTTCGCCAATATCTCCGCATTTTCCCAAGCATCATCTATTTTGCCAGGCATTGTGTTATCAATTACTTTAAAAAACTTTTAACTCGGTCTCAATTTCCATGTAGAATACTTTTACCACAGAAAAGCTTAATATAAATATTATACTTATTCTTTTCCATTTCCCACGTATGTATGTATTATATATATATATATATACATATATATATATATATATATATATATACAACAAACAAAAAACACTCATGCACGCACAAATCAATTTCCATTTCTTAACTATTTTTTTTATATTATTTTTTTTTTTTAGATTTTTTAAATTGGCATGGAATGGGCCCATAACCTATTAAATTGATGAAAGCCATTCCTCAAATGAAGAGAGGGAAATTATTAATAAACTAAGAAACTCAAGTCGTTCAATTGCAGGCATTGCAAATTAATGAATTGCTCAAAAATAAATGGGTTTTCCGCTTTTCATTTTGAATATACATAAGCAAGACATAAAAAACATATAGTGTTCGAAAAGTGGGGAAGAAAAGTAAAAAACATAAAATAGATCAATTGATTAAATACTAATTATTGATTTGACTTAATATGATTTTCTGGCTTTTAATCCATTTTTTTTTTTATGAAGTTTTATTTAGATCTGTTGTGAGACAATCATTAATTTGTGTTGCAGTTCATGATTGACATACAAAATTTAATTCAGTTCAAGTTCAAAATTCGAGTATTTGTGATGGGCCGACAGTCCTGTGGAGGTAAGAATTGAAGATCCAGCGGGTGCCTTCTCTTCAGTCTTCTTGTGTGAGTATGTATTCTCGTGATGTTCAAACCTCAGGATGTATCGCTCGCTCAGCCTGCGGATTTCTTCCTTTAAATTAAAACTACTTTTAGGTATATTTGCACAATTTAGTGATGACAGTGGTCATCATTTGCACTTGGTCTAGTTGACCAGCTGTTTGGTTTTCAAAGATTGGGGCTGGGAGAGCGGGTTTAAAAATCACTTCTTATGATCCAAAAAACCCTTTAAAGACCGTTTGGCATTGAGGTGGTAACAATATGTTTTGGGGATACTTTTCTTCTTTACGTGTCGGTCCGTTATTTTGGATAAAGGATAAAATGTGCGCCATCGACAAAGTAAATATCATTAGCAACACTATGCTTCTTTATGCCGAAGGAGAATTGCCTTTCAAGTGGGAATATCAGCAGGAAAACGATCCCAAATTCTCGTCCGAACTGGCGAAAACATGGTTCAAGGAAAATAAAGTTTACTAAATGACCAAAAAAATATCAAAGAAGCTAACTGTGGCTATGCTAAAGTTGTGAAACTGCCGATATCTGCTAAAATATATGAACTTAGGACAGAGCTTAAAAGTCTGCTCAAAATACACCCGGGAACAGTGAGGAGAGCACCTCGTCTGATGGTGGAAGATTGCGACATCAAAACAGAATGTGAAAAAGAAATGGAACCGAAAGATATAAATGGACAGCGACCCTCTCACGTGCACATTCGACGATTTACCTGGCGCTCTGGTAACGGAATACAATAAACGGCTGTTCCATGCAGCAGCCAATGAGGACACCATGAAATGGGTGAACTCATCCTTTGAATTACAGTCGTCCGACGGTAGCCAGTCATCTGGCATATCAAGCATATCCTCTCGTACAAGCAGTGAGTTGCTGGATAACTGATTGCCTAAAATCAACGCATAGGAATTTTCCAAAATTGATGGTAAGTCCTATAATTGGAACACCAGATAATTCGGAGTTGCGGATGGGTTTTTAAAACAACGCATCATGCCAAATTGGAAAGAAAAAATAAACAAGATCATCCAGAATTACAACAAAGTCCTAAAATCAACGCACATATGTACATACTCGACAATTGAAAAAATTGAAATTGACAATTGAAAATAAGTAGTCCCAATCACTATGAAGAATCATAGTTCTAGTATCAATGCACCAGAATGGATCAGTTTAGTGAATATGGCCGCATGCTTAATTTCTGGAAATCAAAAAAACTCGACGACCAAATGAAAACAACAGCGAAACTGTCAAAACTGGCCTTACATTCCTTATACAATTACTTTGTGAAAGCACACAATTTCGAAATTCATTCACCTGTTGTATTGTCGGGTTGTGAGTTCTGTCTTTATTCCGGAAAGAAGTCCACATTCAGCACATTGATCAATCCAGGAAAAAAAAGCTTATGTCAAGCATTCGCGGCCATTCAATATTCATCAATATTTAAAGCCAAATTTTTTTTTTTTATAATTTATTGGTTCCATTATCATCAGGTGCTACCGATTCAACAATGTATCAGTATTAGGCATTAACATTTAGAACAGAACTTTACATAGCATTAGCATATATCGCGTATATATCGCGCATTGGTTTTGTAGAAGTATTATATACAATTCACTTTGGAATATAAAAGAAAAGAGTATTAAAATTAATTTCTTAGCAAACAATCCTCTTCAGATATATATATATCCGATATGGTTTTGATTTCGTAAAGTAAAGTAAAATTTTAAAAAACATTAGTAGGACTCAAATAAAACTTTTATTTATTTATTTTTGCAATCGTCTCACGCTTTTATCACAGAGGAGACAAATTTCTTTGTCCCAAAAAATTACCTCTTTTCCAAATGCATCATCTTTTTTTTAAGGAATTAATTTAGTTCCTTTACTGAGAAAACTTGTGTGCGGTCCGCCAATGCATGTGTGTGCTTAAATAGAAAAAAAGGCCACGTTCGAATGGACAATGTTCAAAATGAGTTGAGTCAGTTCGAGTGCGAGGCCGAACATGTTGGAATGCCAATTCAATTTATTTTATATCAACTCATTTCGTTTGATGCTGTGTGTTGTAAGATGCACTCATACTTACACTTATTCCACCTAATGGTGAACTAGAGCTGAAAAATCATCGATAGAATTTATGGTTGTTATGTTTTCGATGTATCGATAAACTTTTGTCTATATCGATTAATCGCTGCAGAGGATATTATAAAATTGGTCAGATGTTTGTAACGCATAGAAGCAGACGTATCCGCCACAAAAAAATATATATTCTTGATCAGCACGAGAAGCTGAGTCGATATAGACATAACCTTCTGTCCGTCCCTCCTTCGGCGCGTGTCTATGGTACTCAGCCATGTTAAGCTGTTAGAGCCGTTGGGATTCAATTTGATATTTGAGCTACGTATAAGCCGGGAAGTTGAAATAGGTGAAGAAATTGGAATATCCCTATAAAAATATGATATGATACTAATATAATAGTTTTTTATATAAAACACAAAATCCCGACGTTTTAATCAGATTGGATAAATAGACCACAAGTTAGAGTCAATATAAATCGGCTCTGCTCAAACGCTACTGGCAGCGCTGCCAACAGCCTACTACGTCTTTTCTCAAATCAGCAAATCACACGTATACACACAGACGCAACGCTACATAAACTGTGTGTGTAAGCGTGCCAATTGCGTCATGCATGTAAAAGGAGGTAGGGAACCAAATGGAAATGATTTTTGGAAGGTTTAATGTGATTTGATGAGTTGAGTTACAGAAAAAGAGTTTGGAACATGTACAAATATTATGGCCAAAGACTGCAAAGGTATACAAATTTCGGCACAGCAGAAGTTAGCTTCTTTGATTTTTTTTTGGTCATTTAGTAAATATGCCCCAAATAAGCAGAGCAAAGCAAGCAAATGTTTCATATACAGACGAAAACATATCTTAAGTTTTTATACCTTTGCAAAAAATTTATATAAATGTGGGAAATGGCATTGAGAGAGAGCAATCCATAGTGATAGAAGAGAAGAGACAAACACGTAGTGGCCCAACATTCTAGTAGTAGTAGAGAGAGCAGGGCATATGATCATTATATAAGTTGAGAGAGAGCTTGTTAAAGAGACTGTCAACTGAGTCGCACGTCAAGGTCCATAAGTAGTCCAGTGTTATTTTTATAAGTATGTTTAAATCTGAACAATATATTGAACTCGATTGTCATTAAACAATTCAAATATTAATAAATAAATAAATATAGTAACGATCATTGAATCAATCAATCGAGTGTGCAACCCATAGAAGAAAGCATCTCCGACCATAAGAAGTATATAAATTCTCAATCAGCACGGTGATACGTTCGGCACAACGCAAACTCCTCCTAGGCTGTAAGAGTTACGAAGTTGAAATTTTGCTATAACAACTATATGATTTAGCTCCGTTCCTTAAAAACTAAACGTTTATCAGTGTAATATATCTGTTAATGACTATACCGAAGTTGATCAAAATATTATAACTATATTATGCAGCTGTTATATAAAAAGATATCGTGTGCTGTGTGCTCCGATTGCTCCAGCAACAGATTGTAGGCCGTTCTATTGCGCACATTAGATTTTTCACATAAAACATTTTTCCTTGACGGCATTGTAGCTGGTTTTATAGAATACTATTCAACCTATCTACTATATCTAAAAGTGTTCTATTAACTTTAAGTCCGGAGACTGACACGGCGACCCAAAAACATTAACTTGATTTTCCCTGAACCATGTTTTCGCAAGGCAATTCTACTTCGGCATAAGAAAGCATAGTGTTGCTAAGGATATTTACTTTGTCGATGGCGCACATTTTATCCTTCATCCAAAATAACAGACCGACACTTGAAGAAGAAAAGCATCCCCAAAACATAATGTTGCCTCCTAACGGTTTTTAAAGTGTGTTTTGGATCATAAGCAGTGATTTTTTTCAGGGACTATAATCCTTATGGGTATTTTTTTTAAAACCTGAGAAAAAAATAAGAATAATTATTATATTTTGAGTTTTGATTTTTTGCTCAAGTATAATTTTTATGTTGTGAGTTTTATTTTTTTGGCTCAAATAGATTGTAAATCGCAGATTTTTAAATCATTGTGAAAATGCATAATTTATGCATAGACGAGTATATTGGTCTATTTTTGGCTCTTATAATGTAATTAGAAGTGGATGATTTTTTTAATTAAAAGAAAACCAAAATAATAATTTTTTACCAACCTTGATTTTATGCAATCTTACGAACTCCTTGCCAACAGATCCAAACAAATTGACCTTTGATCCATCCGACCACAGCGCGTTTTTCCAAGGCCCGAAGCACATGTTGGGTAGCAAAATTCTATTCTGTGTTTTATATTTTTCTTCCTCAAGCACGGAACTTTTCGAGCAGTTTATGTCTTTATGATTTTTATGTCTTGCTTATATTCACAATGAATAGCGGAAAACCCCTTTATTTTTGAACATTTCATTAATTAAATGGACTTCAAAATCCTTTAATGTTGAATATTATATTAAAACCAAAAATTTACTTTTATGAGACTTAAAATGTTTTTGACTAAAAACATACGGATTGTTTATATTTATTTTTCCAACCGAAAAACGGGATTGTTTTGATTTTCAGGCCGGATATTTTCTCCAACGCTGAAAAAAGTGATTTCAAAATCAAAATATCAAATACCAATTTGGCTATGCCGAAGTTTATATACCCTTGCCATCCTTGGCAATAATATTTTTACATGTTTAAAATTCTTTTCCTTCAACTGAATTCACAAACAAAACCATCAAATTATTACTCTTTTTACCAGTGTTTACAATTGCTGCTACATTTGTATGTAGCAGGAATTTGGATAAAAATATTACTCTGCTCCCGCTACTGGTCTGATTTGAAAAGGCTACGTAGCATAGCGGAGAGCACAAACGTAAAACGGTTGCTCTCCTGCTCTGCTCCATAGCAAGAGGAAAATATTTGTGATCCGCTATTTGTAGTTGTAGCAATAGCACAAGCATTAAAAGCGTGATGAGAGCGGAGGAAACCAAATAAATTTTTAGTAGTATTTTTGTAGTCGCTCTCATTGTAATTTTGTAGTTGCTCTCATAGCAGAACTGTACCAACTGCCGTTTAAAACGTTAATTTCAAATTGAAGAATCTAGCGAAAACACTAGATTGTCTAAACTGTAGTATATATACGAATAAAGCATATTAAAGAAATTAAAAATTCAATTTCGAACAAGCAGTAATTTTTAATTTTGATTTTCATGGTTTTTTTCATCTTCAAATGAAGGAAAGTTGTCGATGGCACCATCCAAATGGGATGAGTTTAGTTTAACAAGTAAAATTTTTTCTAAAGTGTCGTGGTTTTACTCATTCCGATTGTCGGCCAGTACAAGTTTTAATGATGAAAATGCTCGTTCTATTGTGACCTACATAAATAAAACAAAAAGATGTGAACATATTTCTTTCAGCAAAAAGAATACTTCTTACTTGTTTTGGCGGAATGGTAAAACATACTCTGCTCAGTTCATAGAGTTCAGAATCAGTCGACTTTCTTTCTCTCTAGAAGTTCAGAACATTAACATTTGCACTTTTCACATTTCGTTTTGTTCTAAGTCCATAACTATAGCCGCACTTCCTTTTCTTTTAGAAGCAAAAACAAAGTATTAAAAAATGTATCACAACCTACTTCTATTAATAATGAGTATAACCGTTTAGCTGAAATAAGCTCAAAAACACGATTTGGCATCAAATTACTTATATCTAATAATAGCCAGTTTAAGGCTATTAACATTGCTAAATTTAGTGTTACGGGCATAAATTCTACGCACTAGTAAAGCCCACAAGTTCTCCATAGGATTCTGCTGGACAACAAATGAATCTTCTCGTTGTGCGCGAAGGAACGGTAGAAGGTTCGTTTTTAGCAAATCCATATACTCTCCGGAGTTCATATGAGTCCTTGGAAGTGCAAGCTTCAAGCATCCTGACGCACAGAAACAGCCAATACCATGAGAGATTCTTCACCGAAATTTCTCTTCGAGAAATAAACAGGTTCTTTTCTTAAAACTCTCCAATAATATGAGAAGCCCGGACCATCCAAAGACCATCTAAAATATAAAATTAGTATTAGTATTTTTTAAAAGAAAACAAATCCTGTACCTTTTTCCAATAAGTTGACATATTGTCTCTAGCGAACTTCACCTGCGCCTCTTTATGCCTTTGCAATAATTTGGAAGCCACTTTTAATTTTTGGTGGGAGACTTTTTTAATGCTCGTGCAACCGTCCATCGGGATACATTTTGGGACACATTCAGCCAACTCATTAGCTGTAAGCAAAGAATTGCTTGCAGCACGCTCCAGAAGACGCTGGGCACGCGGATTTATTTTGAATTTCGGTCCACCTGTTCTGTTTTGTCCATATTTGGACTGATTTTTATAAAAGTTTCTAATGACTTTGTCCGATCTACCAATTTTTCTCGCGATTTCACAATACGAAAAGTTCTCCCCCTTGAGAGCAAGAATTTGTCCTTTTTCAAAATCTGAGAGAACCGATCTATTTGGCATATTTATTAAAATCTCCGCAGCTAATTATTCACGAACGATATTATGAGAACAACGTCACAAAGTGATTATAGTGGTCAAAAATTAAAAGTGCGGCTATAGTTATGCACTTGGAACAAAACGAAATGTGAAAAATTACAGTTATTTTGTGCAAAAAGGGTATATTAATTTTGGTCAGACGTGTGCAACGCATAGAGGGAAGCATCTCCGACTATATAGACTATATAAATTCTTGTATAAACTATATATAGCCATGTCCGTCCGTCCGTCTGGATCAACGCAAACTCCTCCTAGACCGATGGAGATACAGTGCTGTAGGCTCGTATATACTGCAGGGGTTGTATATTTCGTATTCAGACGCATCGGACCACTACATCATATAGCTTTTGATGACTTTTCTCAATAACTTCTTTATTTTCTGAGCTATTGTCGTGAAATTCAATATTAATGAATTTATTACACTTATAAACGACTCTTCCAAATTTGATCAAATCGGGTGACTATATCATATACATCCCATAGGAATGATCGGTCGAAAAAAGTGACTTTGGTTAATACCTTCGGTATTTCCACTGCTAAGATTGTAGGCCGTTCTTTCGCAAACATTAGCCTTTTTAGCTTAAACGTTTTTCCACTTTGATGGCTATAGGTAAGGAAAGAGTTACAAAAAAAATTGCAAGGGTAACAAGTTGACGCGGTCGAAGTTAGTCCCGCCCCTTTGGTTATTATTTATTACATCTTGTTTCATGCTTTATCTAACGGTGGTTTGAGATTTCTTCTATGTCTATTCGTTTTTGAGTTATAAGAAAAAGCAGGCCGCAATAATCGTGCACCAGAGTTTAGGCATGCGTCAAATCCAACATTCAATATAAGTTTTTCCGTTCGAGTATCTATGCTTTCAATAATGGTTTTACCAATTTTTGAACTGTAAAAATTTGATTAGTAGTCAGCTTACATGAGAGCCACAAAGCGTACAAATTGCCATAGTGCGATTGCTCTTTTTGGAACTTTACTATAGTTTTTTGAAGTGGATTCATAATACAGGTTTAGCAATCTATAAACTCTCACAACATAGAGGCAGCGTCAAAATTTTTATCATCCGTTTTATTTTCGGTTGCTTCAATTTCGATCAAAACGTCTTTAGCTTTATTCAGTCGATCGATCATTTCATATGTTGATCCCCACCTTGTGGGACAATCCAATTAAGGTAATTTCAGTTTACGAAACTCAAATACCTCACGCGATCCATTTGATGGCTTACGAATGTATTTCGTCATGTTGCGACATTGAAGTAAATAGTTCTTAATTTCTGCCTTTTTTTAAAACATCAAGAGCGCAAAGTTGTGCAGTATGTGCCGCATACCGGTATATTTGTAAATTACCCACATGCAATTCTTCTGGGGTATCAAAATTATCAATTTTTTCAG
Organism: Drosophila willistoni; assembly: GCF_018902025.1. Lineage (NCBI taxonomy): Eukaryota > Metazoa > Arthropoda > Insecta > Diptera > Drosophilidae > Drosophila > Drosophila willistoni. Next base: position 17,021 of record NW_025814224.1, read on the forward strand.
TGTAGTAGTGTATGTTTTTTTTCCACCTTCTATGCGTCTTAAAAATCATCATCAAATATATAACTATATGATAATATTTTTGTTGTTTTAATCATATTAGCTCCGTTGTCTGATGTAATTGAAACAATTTGATTTAATCGAATATTGTACTTGTCCAAAGATGCTAAAATTTCTTTGGCCAGATTTTTAGATGTACTTTCACTAGCGCCTTTAATATCCGACAAGCCTAATATCCGGGATATAATTTCACTTTCATTTAAAAATTGCGAACTTATTCCAAAAATATTACGGTTCAGACGAGTTGCGCTATCTATTTTTAAGGACAGTTATCGGCCGTGCATTGAAGTTTTTTCCGTTCTTTTCTAAAAGACCGTCACAAATCGGATCTATTATTTTTTTCATAATTTCCTATGTACGAACGAATTAACTGCTTTTTGTTTATTTTAACTTTGATTGTTTCTTTTCTGGGTTAAGATATGTTTTTTGAACAAGAGGACTCGTTGTCTTGAAAATCGATTTTTATTTTGTGCATTCCAATAATATGTGTTTTTAAATTAAATGTACGATCCTTCTTTAACCGATTACATGATTTGCACTGCACATATGATGACCCATTGGCTTCAAAATATTTAAAAATATCAAACGAGGTTTTTCGCGAAGCCATGTTAATACTACTGCGCTATCAAAAACTTAGCCAAATGCATGTAAACAAATATAACGGGAATATTTAGATACAGATCTAAAATACAATGAGAGCAACTACAAAAATACAGTGAGAGCGACTACGAAGTTGATACGAAAGCAACAGAAAAGGAAAAATGCTCTGTGGCAGTAGCACAAAAATTTATTTGGTTTCCTCCGCTCTCATCACGCTTTTAATGCTTGTGCTATTGCTACAACTGGAAATAGCGGATCACAAATTCTTTCCTCTTGCTATTGCTCTGTGCTCCGACGATCTATGCTATGGAGCAGAGCAGGAGCAAAAAATAATACTCCGATGTAGCATAGCATTTTCAATTCACTGCTTTTTACTAAAATATTTTCTTCTTCTTCCCTCATTGCTTAGGCAAGCCACGGCACGCGTACACATATGTAAGTTTACGTAGCGTTGCGCCTGTGTTTTTTTTTTTTTTTTTTTTATTTCTTAGAACTTACAAACGTTTAATACAAAAAAGTTGCAACAATGACAGGGAACATAAGGTGAGAACAAAAAAATAAAAGATAACGGCTACTGCGGGACGACCTGCCGGTATTGCATCGCAGACCGTGGGCTTTAATTTATTGGGCAGACCTTTCCCTCTCCAGCTTCCTAAGTGCCACCATTACGCGCACGGCGAAGGCGCTGGCCGCCTCCCATACGTCTGGATCTGCAATCATCATCCTCGTCAGATTTCTCGCCGTCACCATTTCGCCCATTACATTCTGCAGTCGGCACCGTTCTACTTCGAAGCGAGGGCAGTGCTGGAGCACGTGGCTTGCATCCTCAACAATGCCCGCTCCGCACCATGTGCATTCGTCTGACACGTCGTGGTTGAATCTTTTCAAGTAGCTTCTGAAACAACCGTGGCCGCTCAGGAGCTGTGTGAGGTAAAAGTTCACTGCCCCATGTTTTCTCGAAACCCATGAAGTGATGTCAGGGATCAGAGTGTGAGTCCACCTCCCCTTGGAGGAGGAGTCTCACCTTTCCTGCCATCTGCGCAGACTTGACTGCCATGCCCTCCGATGCTCGAGGCCTCTCTGCTGATTAGTGGTAGAACTGTTAGTTTGCCTCGACGCTGTGAAGGAGGCCGATGCAATTGCAGCGTACTCATCGATGGGCAGCAACCCAGCGATCACCAGTGCGGCGTCATCAGAGATGGTGCGAAAAGCGCTGCACACCCTGATTGCGCTTAAGCGATGCGTCGACTCAAGGCTCCGCCTGTAGGATCTAGTTTCCATCCCCGTTATCCACGAAGGCGCCGCATAGAGTGCAGTCGAACGGATGACGCTGGATAGCAAGAGACGCCGTCCTTGTTTCGGTCCACGCGTGTTTAGTAATATTCTAGAGAGCGATTGCGCTACCGATGCAGCTTTCCTGCTACTGTACTCTAAGTGCTCTCTAAAAGTCAGCCTTGTGTCGATCATGACTCCGAGGTACTTTAGAGCCCGCTTGGAGACAACTGTGGTGTCGCCGACCCTGATGCTGGCAGTCTCCACTCGCTTGCGGCTACTTATGAGTACCGCCTCCGTCTTTTGCGCGGCTAATTGCAGTCCGGCTGCAGAGAGCCATTGGCCAACTTTATTAATCGCCCTGTTGGTTATTTCTTCAGCTGCCGTGAGATCCTTGGCTATCACTACAAGTGCTACGTCGTCTGCGAAGCCAACTATATGGGTGCCAGGGTCGAAATCCAAGCGTAAGACTCCGTCGTACATGACATTCCACAGCAGGGGACCCAAAACAGACCCTTGTGGGACGCCAGCAGATACGACCCTTTCCTCCAAGCCTGCGTCCGTCCAGAAACGTATCCTCCTGTTGCAGAAGTAGCTGGCTACGCACTTGATGAGATAGCTCGGAATCCCGAAGGCCCCAAGCGCTTCCAAGATCCTGTTCCATCTCGCTGAATTAAAGGCGTTTTTGATGTCCAGAGTTACCACTAGGCAGTATTCTTTGGCACCACCTTTCCATCTTGTACCTTCGATTGCCCTTGCAGCTAATCCTACCACCCAAACTGCTCCAGGGTTAAGCTAGGCGCGAGATAGCAGCTGTAGAGCCAATAACTGCCAAACCTCGCTCTCACAAATCCATCCTCGCGTAGAATGTCCTGCAATACGCCGTCGCTGCTACCACAACACCAAACCGCTGCTCTACCGCTCGAGTCCTTGGCCCAGCAGGGACCTGTGCCGGTTTTATAAGGTTCGCTTAGCAGGGCTATATCCGCTCGTATCTCCCGAACAGTCTGCTGCAGCAGGTCTTGGGCTGCGATGCAGTGATTCAGGTTTAACTGCAGGATCTTCAGGGCTGGCTGAGTCATTGGAGGTCATTGGGGGTCCTCGATTCGCCTGTAGCTGGGCATAGACGGCTACCCGCAAGGTGATTTGTTGGGCTTAGGTCCTGTGCAACGCAGAGGAAGCAGTGCGGTTCTATAGAGGGACAGACAGCTGCCTTGTGGCCTGCTACACCACACTTGAAGCAACAGTTTGATCTGTCCACCTTGCTAGGGCACTTCGCGGCGACGTGACCAGTAGCTAGGCACTTGAAGCAGCGCAAAGGCCGCTGCTCGAGTTCTCTGATACGGCAGTTTGCCCAGCCTATCTCTACGCGACCAAGTTCGATGAGCGTCCGGGTCACAGACTCAGGTGCGCTCACAATTGCCGTCTGGTAATTCCGGAGACCTGTCCGAAGGCTTTTGACGGTTAGCGCGTTTACGTCTACCTTAGCTTGCGAGGATAACTTCGTTAGAAGCTCCTCAGGGGTCACCGCTGCATCTAGGTTGTAGATTGCTACCGTCCTAAGCTGTGTGAGGGCCTTCACATCGGCTTTTGCACCCAGCACTTGGGTGATGTCATCCTGGAGCGATTTTATGCTCGTAGCAGAGTCCTTGCGAAGCTCCAGTAGCAGCGCGTCTTTAGCTGTGCGACGTACTCTGGAGACATGCTCACGGACGTGGATTAGTTTATCATCCGTACGCCTGGTCACCATCGTTAGGACTTGGCTATAGCTAAGCCCGCTGCTGGCCTCGATCAGAATTGCATCCGGTCTATGCCTGATTCTGGGTTTGGCCTGCTTCGAGGAGCCACCACGTCGAGGCTTTGGTGGACCGACTGTTTTCCATCCTTGGTTGTCCTCGGATGATCCATGATCCGCGATTGTGAGGTGCGGTTTATCGCCTTGAGGAGTAGGTGACTCCTGCTGCTGCTGCTGGGGATCCACAGGGTGCCGTTTTTTTGGACGCTGCTTTGATGCGTGAGCACTCGGCTGCCGCAGTTGCTTTCCAGCTGGTTCAGACGAAAATGGTGCCTTGCCTTCTCGCTTTGCCAGTGGTGAAGTCTGAGTGGGCCGGGAAAGCATGGTCGTGGGGGACATTTCATCGGTCTGCTGCCCACGACTGGCACGCTCAGGTGGCGCCTTCGAGCAATTGGGACACGCCTCCAATGGAGCTGTCTCGGTCGGGTGCCCGCTGAGCCGGGAGCTGACTTCCGCATGCAGCTCTTTCAGCCTCTCCACTTTTTCGCGAAGGGCGTTGGTGATGGCCCGCTTGCCACCTTCCTTCTCGGGCTTGATCCTCTCCGAGATCTCCTCCAACAGTACGCCCAATTCCGCTAGCTCATTGCAGACAGGCTGCAATTTTGACCTTTTCGATGGGGCACATTCGTTAGCATTTGCTGCTTCTCCGTCTGGACTCATGGCGTCCCTAGATCTCTTTGGAGTGTCCTCCTGCTGGCTAGCAGCCGCTCGCAAAGGCAACTCACTATGGATTGGAGGCGAATGTAGCAGCAATCTACTACGCCCAAACACCATTTGCTCCTCGCCGACCATTTCCTACAGCCTGACGACCAGGTATTTCCCCCTGGTGGGCGTTGGGAGTTATACCGCTCCGGCTCGGCTTCTTTTAGATAATACAGGCAGTCAGCGGGAATATGGGCCACTCGGTGTGCAATGGACGGATAAACAAAACAACAAAAAAAAAATTATAAAATAAAAATAAATTTTTTTTTTGAATCCAAGATTACCCGCCGCGGATTTGAACCCCTACCGTGCCTAGGAGTATCGCAGAAAAAAACCACTAGTATTGATCAAATTTCAACTCTAAAAGAATTTGAAATTTAATTTTAATTCTAAATCCTCACAGCGGAGTCGAACCAGGTACTTGGAGGCCCGCGTCCGAAAGAAAAAATAAAAATGCTCCAAATTTATTTAAAATTTCTTCGCTCCACTCAGCGGATTTGAACCAGGTACCAGGCGATGAGAGGCAGCACCGCTGCCAGATACGCCACCGCTTACGTCACCAAGCCTTAGGCTGGTGCGCTGCTATGCTGCTAGTCTGGTGGGAGGTGATCGAGAACCCCGGCTTAGAAGTTTTGCGGTGAAAGCTCGACTCCCAAATGATGACCCTGGAGAGCTTTCGAGACCAGCTTGGCAGGTCCGCCAACAGCTGGTTTTCGCACCAATTGTGTATTTACTTACAGCGTGCTATTTATCAAAAGGTGCGACTGGCACCCCACTAACACCAATACGGAGGAAAAAGTTGGGTGATGCAGAAAGGAGGCGCCCCGCACCCCTCCAACCACCAAAAGACCGACGCGGCGGGAGGCCGGGAAAAAAAATTATGTTTTAATTTTTCCACTTGCGATGCAGACTGGCGGCCGGCGAAACGTAGGTAACAACAAGAGTTGACTGCTACACTAACAAACTATTATGTTGCAGGACTACGAGATTTACAAGCACGGATAAGACGGGAATTTTACAGAAAAAACCGGGACGCGACGAAGTACACATTCCACTCTCTCTGTTGTTATTAGTTTCGCGTTGCGCCTGTGTGTGTGTGTGTGTGTGTGTTTTTTTTTTTTTTTTTTAATTCGTTTATTTAAAAAGTGAAGATGTAGTGTAGTGAGTAGTACAAGTTTTAAAAATAAACAGGACAGGTGATAACATAGGTTATATAAGTAGAAATAAGAGTACAGAGATTAGGAGAGAGAAGAAATGCTGCCATACGAATCCTGCGGAACTGCCTTGCGGTATTGCGTCGCAGGGATAATGGCGGGCATCAGTTATGCCCCTCCAGCGTGACGTTCTCGCTCAAGGAGCCTCAGCTTGCTCATAGTCACGAATGCATAGTTGCACACTGCTGACCATGACCGTTTTGTTCTCATCATGTTTTTTGTCAAATTGGCGACTGTGGGTGTCTCTCCCATTTCCACCGCCAGATTCCATCGCTCTTCCTGGAACCTTGGGCACTCGAATATGATGTGTTCCGGTGATTCCGCCACATCTTCTTGGCACCATGTGCATTCATTACTGGTTTCGTGTCCAAAACGGTGCAGATATGTCCTATAACAGCCATGACCACTAAGGAACTGCGTAAGCTCATAGGTGACTTCGCCATGACGCCTATTTATCCAAGCATTTATATCGGGTATCAGCTTGTGGGTCCACCGACCTTTTGTTGAGCCTGCCCATCGATGCTGCCATTCTGCCACGCTGGCTTCTTTCGCCATTTTGATGATTGTTCGCCTGGTCGTGGGGGTCCATACTTGTCCCTGCCGTTGCTGGAAGATCATTTGAGCCTCTTTTGCCAGTATGTCAAGCGGTGTCATCCCTGCAATGACTAGCGCCGCGTCATCGGAAATGGTCCGGAAGCCACGGCAAACACGCAGAGCGCCAAGACGGTATGTAGAGTCAAGTCCTCTTCTGTACGTTTTCCGCTGCATTGCTTCTGCCCATACCGGTGCACCATAGAGTATGGTCGTTCATAAGCAACATTCTCTGTGCTTGCCGTGGGCCCCTTGCATTCATCATTATGCGACTCAATGCTCTACATGTTTCTGCTGCCTTTGTATTGACATGTTGCAGGTGCTCCTTAAAAGAAGGTCTTGTGTCCAGTAAGACACCAAGGTATCTTATCGATCTGCTAGATTGTATGGTACACGTTTCCAGTTAGATTTTGGCAACTTCCACCGTCTTTCGGCTGCTTACAAGGACAGCCTCTGTTTTGTGGTCCGCTAGTGTCAGCCCTGCATCAGAAAGCCACTGTTTTGCTGCTCCCATGGACACCACCGTTTTCTCCTCCGCCTCACGTAAATGTTTTGCGACGACCACTAGCGCTACATCGTCAGCAGCGTTATGCGCAGTATGCCATCATACATGGCGTTCCACAGGAGCGGGCCAAGTACTGAGCCCTGCGGTACGCCTCCCCTGATTTCATAGGATCGTACTCCATTTCGGGTGTCGTAATTTAATACGCGATTCCGGAAGTAATCCTCTATGGTGAATATGAGGTTCTCCGGTACTTGGAATCTGCCAAGTGCATCAATTATTTTTGTCCAGTTGGCCGTATTAAAAGCGTTTTTAACGTTGAGTGTGGTTATAAGGCAGTATTTTTTCCCGCCACCTTTCCACCGTTGCCCTTCAATCGCCTTCTCCGCTATGTCGACTACTGTCGATAGTGCATCCAGCGTGGATTTGGCCTTTCTGAATCCAAATTGCATGGGCGAAAGGTCTCCAGCCTGTGAGATAGCGGCTTCCAGCCTTGTGCTGATGATTTTCTCTAGCATTTTCGCCGCAGCGTCAAGCATGCAGAGTGGTCGGTAGCCAGAAGGATCTTCAAGCGGCTTGTTCGGCTTCGGAATAAGCACCAGGTTCTGCTTTTTCTAAATTTCGGGAAACGTGCACTCTTTGAGACATTTGGAAAATACATCCACAAGTTTTTCCGGCTGCAAGCGGGCAGCTAGCTTAATTGCTTTGTTAGGAATTGCATCGGGGCCAGGGGCTTTGTTGTCTTGCAGGTGCCCTGCTGCCAATAGCACCTCCTCTGTAGTTACCGGGCTGTATTCGCTTAACGTGGGACTGTCGTTCCTTGGCAATACCGTTGACGTACTTGGGAACAGCGTTTTAACGATATGCTCCATATGTTGTTCTAACGGTGCTGCTGGCTTTATCGCCTTGAGCTTTTTCATGGCTAGCTTGTATGCCATACCCCAGATGTCAGTTTCAGCCTCGTTGCACAGATCCAAAAAGCACTTACGCTTGCTATCCTTGATTAGCCTGTTGAGTAATCTGCGGCGATCAGCATATTCTTGTTGCAGGCTGGTGAAGTTTCCTTGTCCTCGGGCTCTCTGGTAACATCGCCTCGCCCTCAGGCATCTATTCCTGGCCTCAGCAATTCCAGCATTCCACCAGTAAACAGACCTTTTGTGCCTGCTACGGCTCCTGCGTACGGCCGCTGCTGTCGCATGCTGCAGTGATGGCGGCCATTAATTTCCTAGATAGATCATTAGCATCTCCTACCATGGTTGGAAAGCATAATGTCGATGCAAATGTTTCCGGATTAAGTGTGTCCACCCTGTACATTTTTGGTTTGTCCGGTGTAACTGCAGCTGCTGCTGGACTGTCGCCAATAGTGCACATGATTGCTGTATGGTCGCTGGCTGTATAATGGCTGCAAAGCTCCCACTTAGCTGTGTTAAAAATTTGCCTGCTGGTGAAGGTCACGTCGATGACAGAGCCGTAGCCCGCTCTGTTAAATGTGAACTCGCTGCCTGTGTTCAACACTACCAGATCTGAGCTGGCGAATGCTTCGAGTACAGTGCGGCTTTTCGCGTTTGTTGAGCTGCTGCCCCATTCCTCAGACCAAGCATTAAAATCGCCGGCAACAACTACTTTGGTCTTTCCACGCACGTCTGCAGAAAGTTGATCGAGCACAGCCTCAAATTCACGTATGTTTAAGCTTGGTGCCAAATAACAACTGTAGAGCCATACATCATCTATTTTTGCCCGCACAAAACAGTTGTTTCGTTGCACAGACTGGATGAGCAGTGGGTTTTTGCCACAGGTCCAAATAGCCGCTTTGCCAGTTATATCCGCTGCCCACAGGCTGCTAGCCCCTACTCTGTATGGCTCACTAAGAATAGCGACATCTACATCCAATTCCCTCACCGTTTGCGCGAGCAAGCTTTGCGCAGCTGCACAATGATTAAGATTCAACTGCATGAACTTAACCATTATAGACAGGTTGGTTGCTCTCCTGTTTTGCCCAGGGGGCACTCTTTGCTACCAGCAATATGGTTTCTGGGGTCGCGATCTATCGCTGCGCAGTTAAAACAATTTGGGGCTTCGTTGCATGTCGCTGACTTATGGCCTGTCTGTCCACACTTAAAACACCAGTTTGTCCGATCTATGCTGCTGTTGCATTTAGCGGCAACGTGTCCAAAGTTTAGGCACTTATAACACCTTTGTATGGCTGTTCTCTGTTAACCTTGGCATTTAAACAGGCCAATGACAAAGTCCTTTATCTTCAGGAGAATTGCCGCACTATTCTGTGGCAAGCAAACAATTGCCATCTGGGTTTCGTTGAATGTGGGTCTCAACGCCTTCACCATTATTTGGCTTGAGCCGGTGCCAGTTGCACTGGTTATAGCAGCAATAATATCTGCTTTTGTTACCAGGCAGTCCAGTTTGCGTAACTCGAGATGTGTCACATCAGTGACTGTGCGAATTTTGGCGCTTGTTCCCAGTACACTGTTCAGTTCCTCTTGTAGCTTGTTGCCTCCATCCTTAGCTTTTAACTCCAACAACAGGTCGCCATTCTGAGTCTTTCTGGCCCTTGCAACGCTATCTTTAACGCAGCTTAACCGCCCATCTTCACGCCTGGTGACCATCCTGAGCATATCCGCATAAGAAGTCCCCTTATCCGCCTTAATTATTATGGCATCAGGCCTGCCTCTGCGCATAGTTGGCTTGCGCTTTGCGCCTACCATTTGCCATTCTGGGCCAGAGTCATCTTTTCCTGCAGATTCTTGCACTGGTGCTATCGCATTCTCTGTGATGTGATTCCTCGCTGTGTTTGGCCGAGTCGCGCCTCCTCTTAGTTTGGATGCATACGTCTGCCCGCTGCTACGTTGCTTTTTTGGCGGAGTATTTCTCTGCGCCACTGCATCTTCTCTTTGCCGCTTTGGGCTGTCAGCATGGCTAACTGTGGCTCCAACGTACTGAGCGTTGGCGGTGACCGGCAAAGTTTGCGTGGCCATCTCAACCTTACATGCTGCTTGGCTTTTGTCACCGAGTAGTTTGTGGCAGATGACAATTTGCAGCTCTATCATCCGCCGTATATCCTGCATCGGTATGCCCGATATCACAGTGGGACTTTTCGCCAGAGCCGCGCTGTTTTGGCTGTCAGGCACCTGCAACGGGCGCCCAGCTGGCGATGACACTGGTGACCGCCACATCCTGTTGGACTTTCCGAAAATTGCCTCCTCGCCTACTGGGTCACTAGATGCACAGTCCCAGCGTGCTTGATCCATAGACGCTGCAATTTTGTCCATTTATTTTAGCGTTGATAGTGGCCCGGCTTGGATTTAAAATCTAACGGCCAAGCAGGAAAGACACTTGAGCGCCACCTGGCGGATGCAGCCCTGGGCACCGCCCGAAGCCTTTCTGCGTTATGCAACACTGGTCGCACAGCTGATCAGTGGCGCTTTATGGGGCAACTCTATTGTTTTTATTCGCTGCAACAAGTGGTAATGTGTCCAGGACAGAGAGGGCACTGGATAATGGAGAGGATTTTTACGCACCAATACAATGAAGGAGTCAGTGGTGTGCAGACAAAAGGCGCCAAATCCCCCCCCCCCGGGGGGCACCACCAAGATGAAAACTGGTTGAAACAGTCACAAGGCCTATACGCTAGTGGCCCTGACTATGGCAAGTCGCCGCCACAAGAAAACTGCCTCGGGTGAGTAGTGTGGCACAGAGTCTCTCCCCTGGTTAATATAAACTTGGATTTCTAGGCACTGTCGCGATCAAACTACGGAGCACTTGGAAAACACAACCTGCACCTTTGTAAGTGAGTGTCTCTCCTCCTGTGTGTGTGTGTGTGTTTTTTTTTAATTAATTTATTTACCAAAGAAAATGTAACAAGTTAGAGAAAGATGGAAGAGTATAGTGTGGAAAAGGTAGAAGTGCGAAAGGATATTGAAGAAATAGATGTTTTGGGTGCCAATAAAATCTGCGGGACTGCCGGGGGGTATTGCTTCGCAGGCTAGAAAGGCGGGCCTCATGCCCCTCAGGCGTTTCGCTGTCTCTCCAGGCGGCGAAGAGCGTCCATAACTTTTTTTGCAAAAGTGCAGGCCGCGGACCATTTTCCTTGGCTAGCACACATTATGTTGGCCATGTTCTCGACCGTAGGTAGTTCCCCAAACGCTTCCTCGAGCTCATGGCGTTCACTCTGGAATCTCGGGCAGCAGAAAAGCACATGCTCGGCGTCCTCCACCACGCCGTTTTCGCATAGCATGCATTCTGGGCTGATTTCGTGCCCAAATCGGTGTAGGTATGCGTTGAAGCACCCATGGCCACTTAACAATTGGGTTAACTCGAACGTTACCTCTCCGTGACTTCTCGAGAGCAAGGGCTCCAGGTTCGGGATCAGCCTAAACGTCCACCTGCCTTTGGATGAGGATGTCCATCTTGCTTGTCAGTCTTCTAAGCTCGCTCTTCTGGCTGCTCTTTTTGCCTCTTGTTTTGCCAGTGGCGTCCATTCGCTAGTTTGCCTTCTATTATAGATGAACTGGGACTCCTTCGCCAGAAGGTCGATAGGTGTTAGTCCAGCTATGACTAGCGCAGCCTCGTCTGACATTGTTCGGAAGCCTCGACACACTCGTATGGCTCCCAGTCTGTACGTTGATTCGAGCCCTTGGCGATATGATTTCTGCCGCATAGCCGTTGCCCAAATAGGAGCTCCATAGAGCATTATCGATCTCACCACATTTACCAATAGTATACGCTGCCGTTGGCTTGGGCCTCTGAAGTTGTGCAGGAACCGCGTAATGCAGCGGCCTATTTCTGCAGCTTTTGTATTTGCGTGCTCCAGGTGTTCCTTGAAGCTAAGCCGGGTGTCTAGTAGGATGCCTAGATAGCGTATTGCCCTGGATGAAGTTATTTTGCATGTATCTAGAGAAATTTCCGCTACCTCTACGACTTTGCGGCTGCTGATCAAGACAGCTTCGGTTTTTTGGACTGCAAGCTCCAAGCCAACATTGTTTAGCCATCCTTTGACTGTGTCGACTGCCTCGGCCGTTTTGCTCTCCGTCTCATGTAGGTGCTTCGCTACCACCACTATCGCCACGTCATCTGCAAAGCCGACAATCCGGGTTCCAGGTGGGAGAGAAAGCCTAAGCACGCCATCATACATCACGTTCCAAAGTATTGGACCCAGAACGGAGCCTTGCGGGACACCTCCTTTGACGACATGTGTGCGCCAGCCACTTTGAGTGTTGTAGCGCAGGATACGATTTCGGAAATAGTCTTCCACCATGAGGACTAGGTACTCTGGTACCCGAAACTCCCGAAGAGAGCTTAGGATCCGACTCCAGTTTGCGGTGTTGAAGGCGTTTTTCACATCTAATGTGGTGACCAAGCAGTATTCCTTTTTTCCACCCTTCCATCGCTGGCCCTCAATGGCATTACTGGCTATTTCAACTACTGTTTGTAGCGCGTCGATTGTGGACTTTGTGCGTCTAAACCCAAACTGCATCGGTGAGAGGTCGCCAGAGTTCTTGATGGCGGACTCAACTCTCTGCACCAGCAGTTTTTCAAACAGTTTCGAGACCGAGTCCAGAAGGCAGATTGGCCTGTATGCCGATGGGTCCTCGGCTGGCTTGTTCGGCTTGGGCAGAAGCACCAGATTTTGCAATTTCCAGATGTCTGGAAAGATGCCATCGTGCATGCATTTATTGAAGACCTCTGCGAATTTTTCAGGCTGGAGGCGTGCCGCCAGTTTTAGCGCCTTGTTTGGTATCGCATCCGGGCCTGGGGCTTTTTGGTCCTGCAGTCTAGCGGCGACTGCAAGAATTTCTTCGGTGCTGATATCGCGAGTGGCTCGCGTATTAGCGATCCGAGTGGGTCTTGGCGATATATTTGAGGTGTTCGGGAACAGAGTCTCTACAATGAGTTTCATTTGGGATTCGTTGGGAGTCGCGGGTTTGTTTGCATTGAGCTTCTTCATGGCCACTTTGTAAGCAGCCCCCCAAATGTCGTTCTCGGCGGCACGCGCCCTCTGGTATTGTCGTCTGCATTGGAGGCACCTCCTCCTCGCCTCGTTTATTGATGCGTTCCACCAATAGACAGGGGCCTTTTGTTTGCTGTGGCATCTACGGGCTGCCATGCTGGCATCACAGGCTGCTAGTATGGCATCTACAAGCGTTTTAGCATACTTGTTTGCGTCTCCAGTAAGGGGTGGGATTCTGAAGGATTCCTCGAATGTTGTGGTATTTAAAGTATCCACTCTAAACATTTTGGCGTTTTGGTCAGTGGTTACGTTTTCGGTGGGGCGGCTGCCGATAGTGCACAATATGGCTAAGTGGTCGCTAGCCGTGTAATGACTACACAATTGCCAGTTGGTCTGTGATGCAAGTTGCCGGCTTGCAAATGTGACGTCAATCACTGATCCGTAGCCAGCTCTGCAGAACGTGTGGTTGTTGCCCGTGTTTAGCACGACAAGTTCGAGTGAGGCGAGGCTCTCAAGAATTGTACGGCCCCTGGAGTTTGTTCGGGCACTACCCCACTCCGTAGACCACGAGTTAAAGTCGCCTGCAACTATTGTTTTGCCCTTTCCTCTGGCATCCAAAGCGAGTTGGTCCATTGCCGACTCGAATTCTTGGGGGGTAAGACTTGGTGCCAAGTAGCAGCTGTACACCCATATGTCGCCTATGTGTGCTCTGACAAATCCTCTATGTGCGTAGATGTGCTGCATAGGCGGAGTACGATTGCCGCACAACCAGATTGCAGCTTTCCCCGAAGAGTCTGTTGCCCATGAGCTGCCAGGCCGGTTTCTATATGGCTCGCTCAGAATCGCCACGTTTATATTCATTTCCCTTACTGATTGCGCTAATAAATCATGTGCCGCCGCACAGTGGTTCAAATTTAATTGTAGCAAATTCATAGGTTATGCTGCTGGTTCGCTCCTGCACTCGTCATTGGGCAACGTCGGCTGCCAGTGTAATGCCCCACCTGTTGACGTTTGGCGTCTACGCAGTTGAAGCAGACAGGAAAGTTGCTGCATGAGGCTGCCTTGTGGTCTGTAGCCCCACATTTAAGGCACCAATTTGTGCGATCAATTGAGCTACTGCACTTTGCCGCCGTGTGGCCGAAGTTTAAACATTTGTAGCATCTTTGCTTTGATTGCCGTTCCCGAATCGGGCAGAGCGTCCATCCTATTGCAATTGATCCCGTCTTGAGCAAGGAGTCAGCAGTCGAGCGCGGCATTGACAAGACAGCCAACTGTGTATCACCAAAAGTATGGCGCAAACTTCGGACTCGCACGTTTGCGGTGGCATCGCCAATAATTTTCGTCAAAGCTTCTATAATATGATCTGCTGATACCAGGGTATCGAGTTTGCGTATCTCGATCCAAGCTTCAGTTCCTACTGCCCTTACCGACGCTTGCTGGCCTAGAACTTGGCTAAGCTCGTTCCTAAGTTTTTGGCAGTCAGGATCGCCGTCTCGCTTGAGTTCTAGAAGCAGCTCGCCCTTGGCTGTCTTTCTTGTGCGCTTTACGTTGCTTTTGACACCATCGAGTTTTGCCCAAGAATTTGGGCGTAAGAGAAGCCATCTTGGGCCTGGATCACGATGGCCGCAGGCTTGTCCCTTCGAGCTGGTTGCTTGTTAGGCCGCTTTCGAACACCGTCTGCCATTCTGCATCCGCTTCGGCTGCATTGACTGAATTGGCCCACGATGTGTTTGCATTCGCCAATTTGGTTTCCGGTTGTTCTGGTCGAGGACCCTGTGTCGTTTTCCCACGTTTTGGTGGGGTTCTCCGCTGAATGGCGGCATCCTCTCTCTGGCGTTTGGGCGTAGCTGTTTTAGCTGGCTGGCTCAGACTTATGGGAAAACCCAGATGGTTATCCATCACCGGTGTTGTTTGCGTGGCGATGACGCCCTTTTGGACCATTTTTGCGGGGTGGCTATCGGTCATTTTTCGGCACAGTGTTTTATGCAGCTCCATCATACGCACTATTGAGTTCTTAGTACTCAGATTTACGTGGCGAACTGGCTTCCTCCCATCATCAGCTCTGTTGAACATACTGTCGAGCTGCCAGATCAGATTTCCCAGTTCGTTTAGCTCTTCTATTTGTGAAGTTACCATTGGAGCATCAAAGTTATTAAATGCTTGCACCTGTGTAGCTCGTGCATCTGGGTTTTTAGCACCATTTACATTTACTGGCGTGTCTGTGCTCAGGGGCGGTGACCGCAAGAGCCGTGGACGACTGCCGAAAGCAGACTCTTCCCAGTTGGTATTCTGCACATCTGCCATTACGCATCGGGCTTGGTGGTCGATGGAAACCACAGATTTGTTCATGTGGATAGCTGGAGAGTATCGGTTGCAGTTTGTGAATTTGAATTTAAATTTGAATTCAAATCCGGAGGAAGAAGAAGCTTCGAAACGGTTGGCCCAGAGGCGCCACCTGCCGATTTATGGCTAGGGCTCCCCTATGTCTTTCCTCGTTTTCCAACACTGGTACGATCAGCTGATACGTAGCGGTGTGAAGACGAAGAACACGTCGTGCAACAACAAAAGAAAGTGGAGAAAGGTGGATAAAAGTGGATATTTCTCACCCACACCAGCAAAGACAGGAGCAAACGATGAGAGAGGCGGGAAAAAAGCAAAGAGAGGCGATCTGCAGCCTCCCCCTCACCCCTACCGGCTCCAATGGTCCAGCCAAGTGGAGGTTGGCAAACAAGCTTCGGGGCCAGCACACAGGCGGCAGAGGAGTCCCCGCAACGAGGTACGTAAACAGTCCTATGGAGGCCCTCCTTGACCCGTCGAAGTTTAAATTTCAGGCCCTCTGGATACACAGAAAACGATCTTGAAAGGGAGCGCCCGCGAGTATAGGACCGCACCACTTTACACTTTTTGTTTTAGTGTGTGTGTGTGTGTGTGTGTGTGTGGTCTGCTGCTTTGTTCACTTCGACCAATGGCGTGGTAGGTCGGCAGCAAGCAGCGCTGCCGGCACCGATTTATAAAGGCTGTAACTTGTGTTCTATTTATGCGATCAGATTAAAATTATGGGATCTGATGTTTTATATCCAATACACAGCGATAATCCAACTGCTTCACCTACTTTTCGTATACAACTATATGATATAGTGATATATGTAGTATCCGATCCTAAAGATTTTCATACTTCATCTGCCCCAGATAATAAACAGCACAAAAAATTTCAGCCCTATAGCTCTTAAGATGGCTGAGTAAAACGCATACGCACCGACGGACATGGCTATATCGACTCAGCTTCTCATGCTTGTAAAATATATATATGCTTAATGGGGTCGGGAACGTCTCCTTCTGTGCGTTACAAACATCTGACCAATTTTATACCCTCTGCAAGGGTATAAAAAGATTGCCGTTTCTATTATTTCTTGCAATACTGTACATACAGTCAGTCACAAAAGTATTCGTCTCTAGGGTTCCCCTGTATTTATGCACGTTTTTGCAGGATATTCAATAATAAATTCAATCGTTTTTTCACAGGATTGGGTAAATAAAATATTTATCTAACTCAATTTAACTTAACTTTATTAAAAAAAACAATACTTCAAATTTTTTTCAAAACAAAACAAAAAATGAACAAAATTAAATTCCACAAAAGTATTCGTCTCTTTAAGATTTGCTCCTAAATCTAGATACTAAAACTAATTCTAATATTTAGTATGCAGGCCCTTATTATCTATAATGGCCTTCAGGTTGCGGCATCTCTCCTCTGGAATTTTTGACCATTCCTCAAGCAAAACTGCCTTTAGTTCCTTTTTTGAGGAAACCTTGTGCTCCTGGATTTTCAGCTTAAGGTGGGCCCATAAATTTTCGATCGGGTTGACATCTGGACTCTGTGGGGGCGTATTTAGCTGTTTAACATTGTACAACAACCACATTTTTACCTTCCAGGCAGTATGTTTTGGGTCGTTATCTTGTTGGAAAATTAAGTCCTCTTTTCCAATGCAATACTGTACATACACTGCCGATAAACTGAATAGGTTCATGATCTCAGAGGTAGGAATTTGTCCATAATTCCTAAACCAGTATTCCGATTTACATAATTTTTTTTTCTTTAATTCTTAAATCATATTAGAGTAATACGCTGAAGTACGATTTTCAAAAACATTTGATTTATTATATATTTATTTTATCTTCTGAGAGAGTAT
Source organism: Drosophila willistoni (assembly GCF_018902025.1). Lineage (NCBI taxonomy): Eukaryota > Metazoa > Arthropoda > Insecta > Diptera > Drosophilidae > Drosophila > Drosophila willistoni. Next base: position 33,906 of record NW_025814224.1, read on the forward strand.
CAAAATTAGTGATTTTTTTTCGTTCAACTGAATAGGTTCAACCTATAAAAATAAAAATTATGAAACAAACTTAAGATTATTTTCATTTTTTTGGCTCTTAGCTTATATTTAGAACATTTTTAAAGTAATTTTAAATAAGTTTAATAATGCGTGAATCCTCCGCTGTTAGAAATAACTTCAAATACACGATTGGGTAGTGAGTGTACAAATTTTGAAGTATTTGCAGCGAAATGGTTGTCCAGGCCGCTTTAATTGCCGCAACTAAAGTTTTTTTGGAATCAAATTGCCTGCCTCCTTCATATACTTTGCGCGATAACAACCCCCATACGTTTTCCATTATATTTAAGTCAGGTGAATATGGAGGCCATTCGAGTAAGTCCACCTTCCGAGCCTTTATCCACTCTTTTACCACCCTGGCTGTATGAATGGGAGCGTTATCGTGCTGGTAAGTCCATTGCAAAGTGTGAAAAATATTGGAATAATGCGGAAAAGCAGTCTGAATGATAGATTTGTAGGTTTCCGCGTTCATTTTGGAGGTAACAAACTGAAGTTCGCAAGTGCCAAAAATTGACACCGACCCCCACACCATTACACCTCCCTCACAGCTATGGCGACGGCTCAGGAAATGCTCTTCCTTTCGAAGATCGTGGTAATAATAATTGTACCCATCAGCGCCGTCCAAATTAAATTTTTTTTCGTCCGAAAAAACCACTCTGTGCCATTCGCTTGTCCAGCTCATGTGCTTGCGCGCAAAGTGCAGTCGTGAAGCTTTACGTGCATCATTTAACGGTGTTTTTTTTTCAATTTCATTCGTTTTAAATGTTCAGCCGACGATATCACACGTCTAACAGTAGATACACTGGCTGTAACACCGCAAATTTCTTTAATTTTGGGTGCTGATAGATGGGAATTGGACGCAGCTCGCACAATATGCCTCCTGTCTGCCGCAGAGGTGGCGTGTTTGACTCCGCCCTTCATGTTTTTACCGTATTCGGACATGTTTCTTAAAAAATGACCCACAACATTTTGTCTCCGTCCAATTTTTTGACCGATTTTGCGTTGGCTAAGTCCTTTTTTGTGATAGGCTTCGATTTGGCCTCGGATAATTGATCCCCGCGTCCCATTTTTCATTAAAGTTAAAGAAAATATATTAAATTGAATTTGCCTCAAAAATAGGTCGCCACACCGCCAAGTTATACCGCAAACTAAAAATCTTTCAGCTGAACCTATTCAGTTGAGCCAAAAAATTGCACATTAATTAGCGAAAGAAATAATAAAACAGAATATGCAAAGTAACGGTACTTAGCGAACGGTTCTTTACTAGCGCACACTGATTGATACAAATATAGAGATGCACTTGATTTCAAAAAACATGCGTTCGATCAATAGGTGATGAAAAAATCATGAAAATGCAAGCATAATTATGTGAACCTATTCAGTTGATCGGCAGTGTACATAGGTAATAAAAAAATTTCCAAGGAAATACAAACTTCGGCGTGGTCGAAGTTAGCTCCGGCCCGCTGGTTCAATTCATGGCTACTTTTTTTAAACGAGTGTTAAGTTTTTTAGGTAGCCGAATGTGTGGCGATGACGACAATCGTTCGGGCGCTAAAGTCCAACAAAAGCAGTTAGAATAAATAAAACATAAAACGGAGTGAAAAATTTGAAAATTAACTTGAGTTATAGCTGACACATTTTGTACATTCATTTTATTCCTATGGCTGAAGAATACTGGAAATCAATATAAACAAACAAATAGAATTTAATTTTAATTGGTTTTTTTATTTTCTTCCTACATATTCTATTCTACAATAAAAAAAAACTACTTTGTCACTAGAATATTTGAGCTCAATAAATTTCTTCTTTCGCATTTCAACGTTGCTCGACTCGGTCCTATGCTAGCGCATTTACTCATCCCAACATGTTCGGCCGTGCACTCGAACACATTCAACTCATTTTGAACATTGTGCATACGAATGTGTTTTTTTGAAGTGAAAACTTCTTTAGAATCGTTGGGAGTGATTTCAGACTCGATGAAACGAAAAAGCGACACTAAACAGAGACACATATAGATCTTATAGTATTTAGCCTGCGAGAGAATGAGATGCAAATATATAAAAAGCATTATGAATAAAAAGCATTTTGAAAAACTTCGAACAAGCTGGGAGTCGAACCTCGGCCGCCCGATCGCCAAGCGAGCACACTAACAACAGAGCCACGTCGACACTTTGTAAATTGCCGTCGAGTTCTGTAGTTAGTGTGCTCGCTTGGCGATCGGGCGGCCGGGGTTCGACTCCCAGCTTGGTCGAAATTTTTCATAATGCTTTTTATTCATAATGCTTTTTATATATTTATATATTTTTTTGTGATACATTTTTATTTACTTTTTATACCCTTGCAGAGGGTATTGTAAAATTGGTCAGATGTTCGTAACGCACAGAAGGAGGCGTTTACGACCCCATAAAGTATATAAATTCTTGATCAGCATGAGAAGCTGAGTTGATATAGCCATGTCCGCAAAATGTTTTCTTCTAGACCTATATAATATAGTGGTCCGATCCTAAGGATTTTCATACTTTATCTTACCCGGGTAATAAAAAACCCCAAAAAAAGATTTCATCCCAATAGCTCTTAAGACGGCTGAGTAAAACGCATACGCACAGACGGACGGACAGATGGACATGGCTATATCAACTCAGCTTCTCAGGTCGTAAACGCCTCCTTCTGTGCGTTACGAACATCTGACCAATTTTACAATACCCTCTGCAAGGGTATAAAAAGTAAAAAAAAATGTATCACAAAATATATAATGAATGAATGCACAGCAACTAGAAACACTGTCTGTTCAGCTCTTTAAAGTGGGAGAAATATGTGCATGCGAAACCAGATTGAGCAATGGAAAAACAGTTTTAATTGTGGCAATTTATATTTCACCGAATCAATCAATAAATAGCATCACGGAATTCATTCATGAAAATTTAATAAAGTATACACCAGAGGTATCGCGGATACTTAGAAAAGATTACGATAAAGTTCCAATGATTTTAAGTGGCGATTTTAACGTAAATTTTGCATTGGACACAGCGGTTCCTTTAATTGACTTTCTCAATACAACATTTAGTTTAAAAATGTGTAACAATCGCACTGAATCAACAACACGATCAAAAACAACAATTGACGCGGTATTTCAAAGATATGTTGACAACATCGAAACCAAAGCATTTGTATCATATTTTAACTATCATAAGCCACTCGTATCATTTGTTGAAATTGAAAACATTGAGGATGAATAATAATAAAATGAAGAAAATAAAACATGACCTTTATAGCAATATTATAATGAACCCATAATTATCCCGCTCCTAATGCTGCTTTCGTCTCATTCTCTCTCAGTTTGTTTTACGGAAGGTTTCACTTCTATCGTGTCTAACCGCTAGACGCCCTCTTTTTTTTTTTTGCCATTTAAGCAGACTGCTACTCCATGTACACATGCATTGGCGGACCGCACACAAGTTTTCTCAGTCTTAAAGAAACTAAATGAATTCCTTTTAAAAAAAATTTTGAAGCATTTGGTAAAGGGTTCATTTTTTGGGGCAAAGAAATTTGTCTCCTCTGTGATAAAAGCGTGAGACGATTGCAAAAATAAATAAATAAAAGTTTTATTTGAGTCCTACTAATGTTTTTTTAAATTTTACTTTACATTACGAAAACAAAACCATATCGGATATATTTATGGTCTGAAGAGGATTGTTTGCTAAGAAATTAATTTTAATACTCTTTTCTTTTATATTCCAAAGTGAATTGTATATAACACTTCTACAAAATCAATGCGCGATTTCTATATGCTAATGCTATGTAAAGTTCTGTTCTAAATGTTAATGCCTAATACTGATACAATGTTGAATCGGTAGCACCTGATGATAATGGAACCAATAAATTATAAAAAAAAAAATTTGGCTTTAAATATTGATGAATATTGAATGGCCGCGAATGCTTGACCTAAGCTTAATTTTCCTGGATTGATCAATGTGCTATATGTGGACTTCTTGCCGGAATAAAGACAGAACTCACAACCCGACAATACAACAGGTGAATGAATTTCGAAATTGTGTGCTTTCACAAAGTAATTGTATAAGGAATGTAAGGCCAGTTTTGACAGTTTCGCTGTTGTTTTCATTTGGTCGTCGAGTTTTTTGATTTCCAGAAATTAAGCATGCGGCCATATTCACTAAACTGATCCATTCTGGTGCATTGATACTAGAACTATGATTCTTCATAGTGATTGGGACTACATATTTTCAATTGTCAATTTCAATTTTTTCAATTGTCGAGTATGTACATATGTGCGTTGATTTTAGGCCTTTGTTGCAATTCTGGATGATCTTGTTTATTTTTTCTTTCCAATTTTGCATGATGCGTTGTTTTAAAAACCCTTTCGCAACTCCCAATTTTCTGGTGTTCCAATTATGGGACTTACCATCAATTTTTGAAAATTCCTATGCGTTGATTTTAGGCAATCAGTTATCCAGCAACTCACTGCTTGTACGAGAGGAGAGATGATATGCCAGATGACTGGCTACCGTCAGACGACTGTAATTCAAAGCATGAGTTCGATGCTAACTCCACTCGATCTTTGGCGACGCAATTTCAACGGCCTCATATGGTGCCATGGAACAAATGTTTGGTTACACCCATTTCATGGTGTCCTCATTGGCTGCTGCATGGAACAGCCGTTCATTGCATTCCGTTACCAGAGCGACAGGTAAATCGTCGAATGTGCACGTAAGAGGGTCGCTATCCATTTATATCTTTCGGTTCCATTTCTTTTTCACATTCTGTTTTGATCTTCCACCATCAGACGAGGTGCTCTCCTCACTGTTCCCGGGTGTATTTTGAGCAGACTTTTAAGCTCTGCCCTAAGCTCATATATTTTAGCAGATATCGGCAGTTTCACAACCAATCGCTGCAAAAAAATCTATGATTCTTATTATGAAAAGAAATATCCTTACGTTTACCAATTGCCAATTGCGCCATGCTTGTAAAAGGAGATAGGGAAAGAAATGTAAATGATATTTGGAAGGTTTTGTGTGTATTTTAAAGAATTGAGTTACCGAAAGAATGTTTAAAACATGTAGCAATATTATGGCCAAAGACTGAAAGGGTGTATAAACTTTAGCATAGCCACAGTTAGCTTCTTTGATATTTTTTTGGTCATTTAGTAAACTTAATTTTCCTTGAACCATGTTTTCGCCAGTTCGGACGAGAATTCGGGATCGTTTTCCTGCTGATATTCCCACTCGAAAGGCAATTCTCCTTCGTCATAAAGAAGAAGGGACTGTAATCATTATAAACTTTTTCTTAAAACTTAAATTTTTAATCAATTGAACCCGCTTTCCCAGCCCCAATCATTGAAAACCAAACAGCTGGTCAACTAGACCAAGTGCAAATGATGACCACTGTCATCACTAAATTGTGCAAATAGACATAAAAATAGTTTTATCCTAAAGAAAGAAATCCGCAGGCTGAGCGAGCGATACATCCTGAGGTTAGAACATCACGAGAATACATACTCACACAAGAAGACTGAAGAGAAGGCACCCGCTGGATCTTCAATTCTTACCTCCACAGGACTGTCGGCCCATCACAAATACTCGAATTTTGAACTTGAACTGAATTAAATTTTGTATGTCAATCATGAACTGCAACACAAATTAATGATTGTCTCACAACAGATCTTAATAAAACTTCATAAAAAAAAAAATGGATTAAAAGCCAGAAAATCATATTAAGTCAAATCAATAATTAGTATTTAATCAATTGATCTATTTTATGTTTTTTACTTTTCTTCCCCACTTTTCGAGCACTATATGTCTTTATGTTTTTTATGTCTTGCTTATGTATATTCAAAATGAAAAGCGGAAAACCCATTTATTTTTGAGCAATTCATTAATTTGCAATGTCTGCAATTGAACGACTAGAGTTTCTTAGTTTATTAATAATTTCCCTCTCTTCATTTGAGGAGTGGCTTTCATCAATTCAATAGGTTATGGGCCCATTCTATGCCAATTTAAAGAATCTAAAAAAAAAAATAATATAAAAAAAATAGTTAAGAAATGGAAATTGATTTGAATTATAATATCAATATTAAGCTTTTCTGTGGTAAAAAGTATTCTACATGGAAATTGAGACCGAGTTAAAAGTTTATTAAAGTAATTGATAACACAATGCCTGTCAAAATAGATGATGCTTGGGAAAATGCGGAGATATTGGCGAAAAGCATACAAAGATTAGATTTTTCACATAAAACATTTTTCTTTGACGGCTGTTTATGTATCCATATACAGTGTTGGAAGAAATAATAGAAACGGCATAAGTTTAATATAAAACCGATGGCATTTATTTTCATTTCCTTGGAAAATGTAATAGAATCAAAAGGCTTTCAAAGTAAATGTTGAAAATAAGCAAAAGTTACATACAAAATATATTGTATGGGATTATCGATATATCGATAATTGAATGTTGCCACATATATGTATACACAGACGATGATTATCATCGTTTATTCTGTTCTTATTCAATTCTGGAGACCACGCGCACGTTTCCAGAATTGAGACGTTCAGATGGTTCAGTCGATTTAAAACTAAAGTACAGTGACGAACTAAATTTTTGGCACAGCAAGCTTTTTTAACTTTCTGGCCACCGTGTGACCCTTGGAATGAAAATGAGTCGCAAATAGTATATTAGACAAGGAGATTAAAGTATTTATTATACATAAACAAAGAACTTATTTCAAAAACTTAAACATAGTATTACTAAAAAACTAAAAAATAAGGCATATTTCGATGAACAAAATAATTGGCACACTAGGCTTTCTATATTAAATTTTTAGTATTATGACCGATTGGGCAACTCTTTTTTTTGGAAATGTGGCAGCCTGGTTATCCCGTTATTTAAAATTTGGCAAATTAGAATTTGGAAATATAATGTTGCATTTAAATTGGGATTGTTTTGTTGTTTGCTGCCAATATATCGAAACAAAAGGAAACCACCGTAGCGCAGAGAAAAATGATCCTGCATTTGCATAATCAAGGTAAATCGTATGCAGAAATAGGCGAAATCATGGAAAGAAGCCGCTATACAATCAGGAGCATCGTTCAGCGCTTTAAGGGAGCCTCAAATTTAGAGAGTTCAAAACACACAGGTCGCCCAAAAGTGTTAAACCTCCGCGAAGGCAGCCAAATCATTCGCAGAGTAAAAGTAGACCCCACAATATCCTTCACACAGATCGCAGTTGAGCTTAAAAAAGATATGGGGACAGAAGTTCACCCAATTTGAACATCAAAATATAACTCCAACTGTTAAGCATGGTGGTGGAAGTGTTATGGTGTGGGGTTGCATGTCTGCTGCAGGTGTGGGTGAATTGGTATTCATAGACGGCATAATGGACAAAAATATTTATATTAATATTTGAAAGGATAACTTAAAAAAAAGTGCCGAAAATCTAAGTTTACCAAATTCATTCACATTTCAGCAAGATAACGACCCCAAGCATTCAGCCCACATAGTCAAAATGTGGCTTGCCTCCAATACCGCCGATGTTCTGCCACACCCACCACAGTTCCCGGACCTCAATCCAATTGAACATTTGTGGGAAGAATTGGATAGGCGCATTAGATAGCGGGCTATAAGGACAAAAGCCGAACGACCTTCCTTATTGGAAGAATGGCCAAATATAGGGGAAGAAACAACCAAACCAAAACAAGCCAAATCGGATCACTATATCATATAGCTCCCATACAAACGGCAAAGTCACGAACAGTGACTTCGTTATTTTCTGAGTTATTGATATTGAAATTTAATATTGGTGAGTTTATTACACATATAAACGACTATGCCAAATTTGATTACGATCGGGTGACTATATCATATAGTTCTCATGGGAACGATCGGTCGAAAACAGTGACTTTTGTCAATAACTTCGTTACTTTTAACGCGATTGCTTTCAAATTAAACATTTGTTAGTTTAATATATCCGTTAATGTTGTGCCAAATTTGATAAAGATTGGGTAACTATATCACATAGCTTTCATAGGAACGATCGGTGGAAAACAGTGACTTTGATCAATATCTTAGTTTTTTCCTATGCTAAGATGAGGTGATGAAAGAAACAGAAAATGGATAAAGGAAAACGTAACATTAAACCATTCACTGGAGACAAATACTCTATTAGGAAAATTCGAGTTAGGGCTTTATTAGAAGATTACAAGTGATAGATGTGCCACAATTACAGAGCACAGATGAAACTAATAAAGCAGAAAGAAATGCGAAAAACATTATTATAGAACATTTGAGTGATTCGTTTTTAGATTTTGCGAACTCTGGGAATTCGGCAAAACAGATTTTCGCTAATTTAGATGCAATCTATCAGCGCAAAAGCATAGCGTCGCAGCTATTACTGCGAAATGTTAAATGTTTTCATTGTGGAAAATTGGGACATTTGAAAAAGGATTGTTATATTTTAAAGAAGCAGACAGGCAATCAAAACGTTAGTGAGAATAGTGGAAAAGAAAAACAGGCTCAAATAGCTATAACAGCACAGCCCGATCGTGGTTTTGCCTTTATGATTAGAAGTCAATGTCATAGCACAAATTCATATGAGGTAGAATTTATAATTGACTCCGGCGCTTCAGAGCACCTAATTAAAGACATTGGACTGTTTGCGGAATTCGAATACTTGCGTGTTTGTTTGTGAAAAGTGTAGAACTACAACCTTTGGTTGCTTAGGTGAGAGTGAGCTCAATTTTATTCAACATAAGCTTAACTAGGGTTGCCACATGTACATCTGACAGACACAGCACAGAATTGCCATATCAACATTGCGTTTAAAGGATTCAATAGAAATCGCAAAACCAAAGTATTCATGCTACGGCTAAAGGAGTAGTACATTTCAGCTGCTCTGGCAATGAAATATCGCTGAAGGACGTGCTGTACAGCAAGGAAATTCCACTTGCTGTCTGTGAAGAAGATGCAGGATGCCGGATTGACAATCGAATTTAATCCTGGAGGCATAAAAGTCACCAAAGATGGTAACATGGTATTTGAAGGAAACGTGAGTATAATGTACCAATCATAAAATTTAATATGAGAAGTAAATTATTCAGTTTAAAGAAATTAAAAAGTGCAGAGTATCGCCATATAAGTGCTGGAAAGTTTTTAAAAATAAAACGAAATCGTTTATTTGAAGACATAAATATTTGAAATTGCATTGAACTAAACGATGAGTTATGAGGCTTGTATAAAAGGAAAACAGTCAAGACTGAAATTTGAAAAATGTAAAAATAAACAACAAGTTCAGAGACCACTGTTTGTGGTTCATTCTGATGTTTGTGGTCCGATCACACCCACAACAATAGATAATAAAAATTATTATGTTGTTTTTATTGACCAGTTCACACATTACTGTGTGACATATTTAATAACATACAAGGGTGATGTATTCTTTTGTTTCAAAGATTTTATAGCCAAAAGTGAGGCTCATTTCAACCTCAAAATAGTTAATTTGTATATCGACAATGAACGAGAGTTTCTTTTCAACGATATGAGTGAGTTTTGTGTCCAAAAAGGCATCAGTTAATGTTGAGGAACGGTTGCTGAATTCTTAAACTTAAATTTATTTGAATGTAAACGATCTTTGTATTGTATTATTTTTAACTTTAAGTTGCATGGTCATACCGTTTTGGGTGATGCAATAGCAAGCGTGTGGTGAAAACGAGAAATGTACAGTGAGTCAAAAAAGTATTGGCACACTTGAAAAATCCAACTTCTAAGAGCTGTAACTTTTTTGTTAACACAGCTATATGTAAATGAAAAATTACATTTCTTAAATTCATATATTATATTTAATCTTGAACAAAAAAAAATTATATTTCAGCTTTGGTTCATTTGCAAAATACAAAAATGTAAATAAAAATTTTCATCAAAAAAGTTTTGGCACACGCTTTATTCTAGAACGCTCTTTCGTTTCCACAATGGAATAGCAAGCGTGTGGTGAAAACGAGAAATGTATGTTGAGTTAGTTAATTGCTTATTGGCCAACAGAAAATGATGTGGTGGATACTATGATGACCAGACTCGACAACGTGTGGAAGGAGTTTGATCGGTCCACTGATGATATGTTTGATTTTCAAGAATCGCAAGGGTACGTCGACCCCATGGGTGACTACGGAGACTATGAGATGAAGTACTTAAATGCACAACTGCATTCAAAGAAACTCGGAAAATTGGTTAACCCAGTAAAAGTTATTTAGCACGTTCTGCTCTAAATCTACAGCCGCGAGGAAAACCAAGGAGTGTATTGCCCACAGCTCTAGTTTTGGCATTAAATTCAAAGGGATCGTACACCACTTGTCTTGTTCTCTTTGATAGTGGATCAGAACTATCATACATATCGGAGCATTGCATACGATCACTGGGCCTCTTACGCTCACCATCTCGAATACTTGTCTCAGGAATTTCGTCAATCAAGGCCGATACTACAAGAGGGGTCAGCGCAGTACATTTGAGGTTCTCGAAGCATACACTAGATATTACAGCTCATGTCTTAGGTAAGTTAACCACTCTATTGCCAAAGGATGAAGTCGACCCGGCCGTTTTGAAAGTTTTCGATGGGTTAGAACTGGCTGATCTACCGGAAACCAGCGCTAAGCATATTAGGAATACATTGGGAACCAAAGTCTTACATCTTCACATATGGTATAAGGTTGAGCGAATGCACAGAAAGTTCAAAAAGACAAGTATTATCAGACGTATCACGCATATTTGACCCGCTTGGTCTACTGGCGCCGGTCATTGTTCAATTTAAGATCCTTTTCCAAGAGCTCTGGCTTCTCAATCTAGATTGGGATTCACCGCTTCCAACTAAGCTGGCAGACCGATGGCGTAAGTATCGCGAAGACATTATCAACATAAGGCAGTTAAAGATACGGCGTCATATTGGGTATGTCGGCAAACGAATAGAGATACACGCCTTCTCAGACGCCTCAATAAAAGCATACGCAGCAGTCGTATACTCTCGGATCGTGAACCAGGATGGCAGCATAGAGGTTTCACTAATTGCGGCGAAAACACGGGTCGCTCCACTTAAGCAGCAATCGCTCCCTCGTTTGGAATTATGTGGCACACTTCTACTAAGTCGGCTGATCGCATCAATCAAATTAGCTTGGAAGGATCTAGACAGCACCGTATACGCTTGGTGTGATTCGACAGTTGTGTTGGCATGGCTGAACCACTTGCCAGCTGGTTTGAAGACGTTCATTGGCAATCGTACTGCAGAAATATTGGAAGTAATACCAAGGAACACATCTTAACTTAGGTAACGAAGATGATATACAAATCTCTAACTTAATTTCAGATGACGAGTACCGAAAAGAGTTAAAGGCTACAGTATTAGTTACTCTCGCGGAACCCATGAACGAGTCATCTCCCCTCGACGAACTCATTGGTCGTGTTTCTTCCTGGCCTAGACTTGTGCGCATTGTGGCATACATTTTACGATTCATCCGACACATGAAAAACCCCCAAGAAAAGTCAGACACTTTCGCCGTAACCTATGACGAATACAAGGCAGCCAGGAATTTATGTTTACAGCAAGCTCAAGACGAATGGCATAAAGAACGAAAAGCTCTCCGAAATGAAGGATGCGTACCAAAAGGCTCGAAGCTGTGTACCCTGACGCCGATTCTAGATGACAGTGGACTTCTACGTGTAGGAGGCCTCAATAATTCAGAGTTATCATATTCAGCCAAGCATCCGCTCATCTTGCCGAGGAAGCATCGCATATCTCACCTGATTTTAGAACACGAGCATCAACATAATCTACACCCAGGAGTTTCGGCCCTCTGTGTCATAGTTCGTCAACGTTTCTGGATAATGGGAGCCAGAAATCTGATTCGTAAAGTTACTCACAACTGTATAAAGTGCTTCAGACAGCGAGCACATACCAGCAACCAACTAATGGCCGCACTACCGGCAGTGAGAGTTCGGCAAGCATTTCCGTTCGAAAATACAGGCTGTGATTATGCTGGCCCAATCATGATGAAGACACATAAAGGAAGGACCGCTCGAAAGAAAAGGGATACATATGTCTCTTCGTAGCACTGATACATTTTGGCTGCTCTTAGACGTTTCGTTTCACGGCAAGGCAAATGTGTGACGATGTTCAGCGACAATGGACGAAATTTCGTGGAGCCAAAGAGTCTTAACGAATGGAACAATTAGTTCAATCCAGCTGCACAATGTATGTGACATGATAGCAGAGGCGTTATCGATCGAAGCATCAACTGGAAGTTCATACCGCACATGCGCCTCACTGGGGAGCAAATGGAATCGGCTGTGCGCTCTGTGAAGCTTCATTTACACCGAGTAATCGCCACGCCGTTCTTACATTCGAACAAATGCATACGTTGTTAACACAGGTGGAAGCGGTGATCAATTCAAGGCCTCTTTGTGCCACTTCCGATACAGACGTTGGATATCTTTCGCCCGCTCACATGCTGATCGGTCGTCCTTACACCACAGTGCCAGATGGAGATTTGGACCAAGTGCCGGCAAACCGATTGGATTACTGGCAGCAATCTCAGGCCATGTTGCAAGGCATTTGGAAAAGGTGGCATCTTGAGTACCGTACGTCGTTGCAGCAAAGGCCAAAATGGTTAATGAAATCGGCAAACCCGAAGCCTGATGATCTCGTACTAGTAAAGGATTCTCATACTCCTCCGGCTTCATGGATCCTGGCCCGCATTATCGAGACGATTCCTGGCCCAGACGGTCTAGTACGAGCCCATAAGTTAAAGACAGCTACAGGAGAGATGACCGTCCATAACCAAGGTGGCTCCCTGCCAGTTCAGAAACATTGTTTCAGGCCCGGCGGTATGTTGAGGAACGGTTGCTGAATTCTTAAACTTAAATTTATTTGAATGTAAACGATCTTTGTACTTTATTATTTTCATACCCTTGCAAAAAGGGTATATTAATTTTGGTCAGAAGTGTGCAACGCATAGAAGGAAGCATTTCCGACCATATAAAGTATATATATTCTTGATCAGCACGACGAGACGAGTTCAAATAGCCATGTCCGTCCGTCCGTACGTCTGTCCGTCCGTCTGGATCAACGCAAACTCCTCCTAGACCGTTGGAGCTACAGAGCTGAAATTTTGCATGTAGGCTTTATATACTGCAGGCGTTGCATATCTCGGATTCAGCCGGATCGGATCACTATATCATATAGCTCCCATACATATGGCAAAGTCACGAACAGTGACTTTTCTTAATAACTTCGTTATTTTCTGAGCTATTGTCATGATAATAATTTAATATTGGTGAGTTAATTACACATATAAACGACTGTGCCAAATTTGATCAAGATCGGGTGTCTATATCATATAGCTCCCATAGGAACGATCTTTCGAAAACAGTGACTTTTGTCAATAACTTCGTCACTTTTGACGCGATTGCTTTCAAATTAAACATTTGTTAGTATGTTAGTATATAATATATCTGTTAATGACTGTGCCGAATTTGATAATGATGGGGTTACTATATCATATAGCTTCCATAGGAACGATCGGTGGAAAACAGTGACTTTGATCAATATCTTAGTTTTTTCCTATGCAAAAATTGTTGGCCATTCTTTCGCAAACATTAGCCTTTTTAGCTTAAACATTTTTTCACTTTGATGGCTATAGGTAAGGAAAGAGTTATCATAGCGGTCGAAGTTAGCCCCGGCCCTCTGGTTTTATGTTAAATTTACTTTAAAAAATACAAAACAAATTTTTTTGTATTCTTTGGATTGGCGTTTTGATAATAAACCATTCAGTTATAAAATAAATATAATTTTGCAACGACAGACACAAAAGAAAACAAATTTTTCTCGCAACACTGTATGTTTTTCGCAATTGAAAATATTTCTTCACCTGGTGCATGGTATACCGAAGTCGAACCTTTTTCTAAGTTGGAAACTAATATATTTTGCAAGGCATGAAATTTAAACTTCAATTTTTGGTTAATCTGTCTTTTTTGAGATGGTTTTCTTTGCCAATTTCTAACCGATTAATGTGACATCTTAAGGAGAATGTAGGGTTTTTTTGACGAAGCGTTTTACTTTTGTTCAGATGATCCTGGAACCCAGCATTGTGCTCACCGTAAACATTTTTTCGCATAAAGCCCTGCCACGATCGAAATAAATTTATATTCATATATTTAAATAGAATTCAAAATTTGACCATTGATACTTCGATTGTCAATAAACAAGATGTAATAGAGTTTACCTCAACAATTTAATTTAATCATTTTCTTGCTACTAAATACTAATGTTGTTTTTGAAAAAGTATTCTTCAAATCGTCAAATTGCTGAACTTTTCTCGTGGTAATGTTTAAAACGGTGTTGCAAATTATAAAAAACACGGCACTTTTGAAAATATGCCTCGCCGGAAGCCGACAAAAACAAGCGCAATGGATGATAGCATGAGTGGATCCGTTTTCAAGTTCATTTCAAATCAGGGCTCAAATAGAGCGGAGTAAGTGTGTCTTCTGGTCTAAGAAGACGACGTCTGTAGCGACGAATCAAAGTTCAATGTGTTGGATTGATGCAAGGTACACCAAGAAGACGGTAAAACACGGGGACTCTTCAGTAATCGTTTGGGCTGGTTTCACGTCATCTGGAGTTGATCATTTGGTAATAAATACGCCGACAGTTTACCGCTTGCATGGGGTTTCCAGCATGATAATGGATCCGAAGCCAATAGAAAATATGTTGGTGATATTTAAGCCAGCAAACAAAAAAAATTTGTGAGAATTCTTTAAGAATGGTGTAAAATCACTCCAAATTAGCGTAGACGTCTTGTGGCCACAATGCCAAAAAGTTACCTCTCTTGATTTTAAAGTAAGTTCTTAAAAGGAAAGAAAATTCGACGAATATTGATTTATTTATTTCATTTCTGATTATGTGAGCAGGACATTTATGAAATACTTAAACATTTCCAGGTTTTTTTTTTATATTTTATTTTTGTGATTCATTAATGGTAACGGGTTGCTTATGACACTTTAAAAAAAAATTAAACATGAACGATAAAATGAAAATTATTCATAATATGCGTACAAGTACCGCCCCACTTAATTAAATAACAATTTAACATACTTTAAAATGGCATTAAACACTTCCATCTTTGAAGTTTTTGAAAAAATTGACCATACCAATTTCGAACTTAAGATTTTAATGCCGACTGAAAAATACTAACTTGATAATCAAAACATACATTTTTCAAATTGTTTATTAAATTCTGGTCAATTTAGTTTTAATGCGAAGCAAATAAAGCCGAAACATTTTCAAAAACTTTGAAAATTGACCATATACTTTTGGGCTCTTAAGGAAAAATCTAAGGTCTACTGAAACTAATTATAAGACATACTTTGGGATTATTAGAGAGAATAATATAATTAGAAGAAGCATATATAAAGACCAGTCACAGTGGCTCTGCAACGCTCTCAGTAAATATAAGTTAACTCATGACCATCTTTCTGATCGGAAACAGAGTCCGACGATCCCAATTCGAGGTGGCATTCTTTTTTATGTTTATTATTTTATAGAACTATTAAGGACGAAAAACGGTTTGAATGGACTTATGAATAGAGATCTATAAATGAACCTTCAATAAGTGGCCATCACCAGGTAGACACTCAGTTCCTAGCGTCGACGATCTGAACTAATGGAGACAGACTTCAGAGCCAAAGGAAACGTCTTTGGCCGTATTTATATACTCAGTAGATTGTTTACCGTTTTAAAAAAATGTACAATCATTAATTTACGTTTGCTATCGAATTGCATCCTGGTAATTACGATTTCTGCAATTGGTTCTAACAACTCTATGTATCCAACGATACTGGTAAGTCCTATGATGCAAAAGAAATGCGTAAAATTCTCTCATTGGACTGAATCAAAATGGTTTAAGTTATTTGAGGAACCTGAAGCGAAGTCAATTTACTTTGATAGCTAAGGAGGAAAAGTCTACCGAAAAACTCCGACGTAATGGCAGGGTACTCTACGCTGCACTAAACCCAAACTGCAAAATGGCCTATCCGGAAGTGTATTATTATGAAAGTAGGTACATACAGTTACCTCCAGACTCTGAAGTTGATGATGATGAGAGTGACAATGATGAGATCATTCAAGCCAAAACCTGGTATCCCTTACAAGGACTATTCTTCCGAAAATCTAGTCCATGAGATTGCCAACAAAACTGAATTCTTGGCTGGAAAAGAAGAATTTAAGATGACTGCAAAGATCGATTAATTTTCTGGCAGAAGAGCCATTTTTCGCACCAAGAGATGCAAATTCTTCATTTACGCAAATATCAAAGGGAACTAGTCTTTAATAATGGTCATTCTAAATTATACGACAACCCAATGTAATAGTCTTCACACAATTCATACAGTTTCAAATTGATCTTCGTAATATTTTCAAAAATTCCAACGAAAAGTCTTTTACTATGTGAATCTGTGTGGAATATTTTTTAGTTTACTTTTTTTTCAACTCTGCACAAGTTGAAGAGCTGACGTCAATTAAATGGCAATAAAGCAGATAACCACTAAAAATGTTCAAATGGACTGCCGATGCCGAGACGCTTACAATCTGTAATTGTCGACGATCTGAACTTAAGGAGACAGACTTCAGAGCCAAGGAAACGTCTTTGGCCGTATTTATATACTCAGTACATTGTTTACCGTTTTAAAAAAAATAACAATCATTAGCACTAATGGAAATGACGAATCTGCAATCATATTACCATTTAACATGGATGCTTGTGAAATAGGTCGTATTTAAAGCGGCTACTTCATTTTATTTTGTTAGGCGCTTATACCGCAATAGAAATTAAAATGGTATTTAAAATGAGAGAATATCATCCTATGAGTGCATGGATTAAAAGAAGAATTATAATAATTTAGCTGTTGCTCCAACAAGAAAATGTTACTAAATGCGGAAACCGATGAGTCGCCCCTGTATTTATACAATTTTCCAGCAAATTTAGTGATGGGTCTTGATAAGAGTTAACATGGATTTGCTATCGATAACAAATACCCGAATACTATCGCACATATGACACAGCGTCATATGAAGCACATCACTTTAAAGTTTAAACTAGCGGCCGCACACATACAATCACAAATGAGGCTTTTGCATTTGTGTCTGTAGCAACTAGAGATGGCATGGGCCGTGCCGTGCTTATTTCAAAAAATTACGTGCTGGGCCGTTGGGCCCCTTACGAAAAATTACCGTGTTTTACCGTGCCAAAGTTTAGATGCACGGTAGGTACGCAAAGCACGGTACAGAAAGAACCAATGTCAAGATTTTCAATTGAAATATGCCGTCCACTTAGTTGGCTTATTTTTGAATCCCCCTTTAAGGAAAAAGGGAGCAAGTAAGGGCAACAGTAAAAGCCATGATACTACATATACAAAATAAGCAGAGCGTACAGCAGTCTCATGAAAATCAAGCTATCGCAACAAGTGCTAATGGGTTTTCCACATTTATGCACTTAAATTGTAAAAAAAAAAAAGAAAAATTGAAAAAAATTCTGTAGAAATAGAAATAGATAAGTATTTAGCAATGACTGACTGACTTGTGACACAAATGTTTTAGATTTCTGGAACAAAACAATACTTTACAAAACTTGGAAGCATTGGCAAGAAATATTTAAAATATACCAGCAAGTGCCGCAACAAGGGAACGATTTTTTATTACGAACTCGCGCGAGCAGCAGCAATTTAGATAAAATATTATTTTTACATAAAAAATATGCGCCCACTTTAATGAGAAATGTTTAAATTTATAAAATACTTAACTTGTTTAAATTTATTGAATACATCAAAAAATTGGGTTACATTTTTATACCCTTGCAGAGGGTATTATAAAATTGGTCAGATGTTTGTAACGCACAGAAGGAGACGTTTCCGACCCCATAAAACATATATATTCTTGATCAGCATGAGAAGCTGAGTTGATATAGCCATGTCCGTCTGTCCGTCCGTGCGTATGCGTTTTACTCAGCCATCTTAAGAGCTATCAGGCTGACATTTTTTCTGTGCTTTTTATTATCTGGAGCAGATCAAGTATGGAAATTATTAAGATCGGACCACTATATCATATAGCTCTAGAGGAAACATTTTCATAAAAATTTATAAAAATTGGAGTATCTCATGAAATTATGTGACTAATGTGATAGTATTGGATATAAAACATCAGATCCAAATTTCAATCCGATCGGATAAATAGAACACATTTACAGTGAATATAAATCGTTCAAACGCTGCCGGCAGCGCTGCTTGCTGCCTACAACGGCATCATCAAATCAACAGAGCACATGCATACACACACAGACGCAACGCTACATAAGCTGTATGTATGTGTGACGTGCTTTGCTTAGCGAATGATGGAAGAAGAAGAAAAAATTGTAGTTAAAAAATGAGTGTTTTGTTTATGTATTAATGAATTGAGTTGCAGGAAAAGAAATTTCAAAATGTAAAAATATTATTGCCAAGGACTGCAAGGGTATATAAATATATATACCCTATATACCCTTGCTGATATTTTTTATACCCTTGCAAAAAG
This sequence comes from Drosophila willistoni, assembly GCF_018902025.1. Lineage (NCBI taxonomy): Eukaryota > Metazoa > Arthropoda > Insecta > Diptera > Drosophilidae > Drosophila > Drosophila willistoni. The sequence continues at coordinate 52,567 of NW_025814224.1, forward strand.
GGTATATTAATTTTGGTCAGAAGTGTGCAACGCATAGATGGAAGCATCTCCGACCATATAAAGTATATATATTCTTGATCAGCACGACGAG
>NW_025814225.1:0-74236 GCF_018902025.1 Drosophila willistoni
CCGCTGATTTTGAAATCAAAGCTGGTGTACCGCAAGGCAGTGTACTCGGCCCATTGCTCTACCTGCTGTACACTGCAGACCTTCCAACGAGTTTAGGACTTACAACGTCCACTTTTGCCGATGACACGGCAATCCTTAGCAGATCCAAATGCCCAATACAAGCCTCTGCAAAACTAGAGGAACACCTTAAGGTGGTAGAGGAATGGCTAGCAACCTGGCGTATCCGGGTCAACGAGCAGAAATGCAAACATGTTACATTTACGCTTAACAGAAGAAACTGCCCAGCTCTAATGCTAAACAACGTACCAGTTCTGAAGCCGTGGATGTCACTTACCTTGGCATCCACCTAGACAGAAGACTAACTTGGCGCAAGCACATCGAAGCAAAAAAGTCACAGCTTAAACTGAAAGCGAGTAGCCTACATTGGATCATCAATGCTCGGTCCCCTCTACGTCTGGAGTATAAAGTCCTCCTATACAACTCCGTACTGAAACCCATCTGGACTTACGGAGCCGTACTATGGGGAAATGCAAGTACCAGCAATGTCGATATTATACAAAGAGCGCAGTCGAAGATATTAAGATCAATCACGGGGGCCCGTGGTATATACGAAACGACAACATTCAAAATGATCTAAATATACCTAGCGTAAAATCTGAAATAGGTACTCAACAACTAAAGTATTCTGCGAAACTGGATGCACACCCAAATGTTCTTGCCAATTCCCTTACGCGAACTAATAATAGAACTCGTCTTAAAAGAAATGACAGACCAACCCAATAACAAGTGATTAGGGCCGCCTGCAATATCCCCAGGATTTATCTTAAGTACTAGTCTAAGAAAAATATCTCAAACTTGTTGTTAGGCTCTAATTTAAGAGTAGATTCAAGATATATATATTAAACGTTAAAAAAAAAAAGAAAGGCAAGATCAACGATAGACGCGATAAGCACAGTTGTGGACACAGCCAGAGACGCCATATCTGGTAACCGATGGAAAGGGGGAACCAAACAATACTGCATGGTGGTGACTCTCGACATCAGAAACGCATTCAACTCGGCTGAATGGAGTCGTATAATGGGCAGTATGGCTTCTTTCGGGGTCCAGGGAAATCTGCTGCACATAGGGGACATCTACTTCACAAATAGGCGCCTCCGATACTCGACAGTAGACGGCTCGGAGGAATATAGCATCCCTGCTGGAGTACCACAGGGTTCAGTCCTGGGCCCCCTCCTGTTGAATTGCATGTACGACGGAGTCCTCAGACTCAATTTTGATCCGGGCACACGCATAATCGGCTTTGCCGATGATATCGCGGTAGTGGTAACGGAAAAGGAGCTTGCAGTAGCGGAACAAAAATGCAACAACGCCATTGCAACTATTGGCCGGTGGCTGGCTGTTGCAGATCTTGAATTGGCAGCCCTCAAGACTGAAGCCGTTTTAATTAGCAGCAGGAAGAAAGTCGAGACCGCCTCTATAGTAGTTGGTGGCAAAACTATCACATCTAAGAGGGCCATCAAATACCTAGGGGTAATGCTGGATACATGACTCTGCTTCCGTGAGCACTTGGAATATACGTGCCAGAAGGCACTGAGCTCTGCACGTGCACTGAGCTCTGCACGCGCGCAAGAGGCCCCAAACAAGAGAGAAGGCTGTTGTTAACTAGCGTGACAAAATCCATTTCCCTGTACGCTGCCCCTGTTTGGGCTAGTACGCTACGGGTGAAAAGCTATAGGCGAGGGCTGGAATCGGTCTTTAGACTCTGCGCAATGAGAATTTGCAGTGCGTTCCGCACAATTTCAGACGATGCTGCTCATGTCATCGCTGGTCTGTCTCCGATCAGCGATCTAGCGTAAGAAGCAGACGCGATGTACAGAGCGCTACACTCCACACCACCGGTGGTTGAGCGATCGCCCTTAGCCAGTATACGGCAAGAAATACGAGGCGAACATGTGGCTCGATGGCAGCAACGATGGACAGAATCTGCGAAGGGGCCGTTGGACTTACTGCCTTATCCCAGACCTACAACAGTGGATAGGCAGAAGTCACGGACAAGTTACGTTTTACCTGACGCAAATTCTGAGCGGCCATGGCTGCTTCAGAGCCTATCTAAAGCGTTTCGGGCACGAGGCATCCGACGAATGCACGTGGTGCGGAGCCGGCATTGTCGAGGACGCAAGGCACATAGCTATTCTCTGCCCTCGCTATGAAGCACAGAGACGCGAGTTGGAGTCCAGGATCGGCACGCGCATCACCATTGAGAACCTGGTGCCTCTGATGTTAGAAAACGGTCGCGCATGGGAGGCAGTGTGCGAGTTTGCGGCAGCCGTTATGGTCGAACAACGGCGACTAGAGAGGCTGAGAAGGGAGGATTAGTTTAAAAGGTTAAGTTAAAGCCGGTCGCTGCGAAGCAATACCTCGCGGTAGTCCCGCAGTAGCTTGTTTAAGTCAGACCGCCAATAACTAACTATGTATATACGTGAAGTAAATGAAATTTTGTTGTAACACACACACACACACCCACAATAGCCCACATATTTTCATTCTCTCTCGCTGGCGTCCTCAGCGTGCGTCAGCTGACCCTCATCAGTTGGAGAACCAGAAGAAAACAGCAAGGAGCATTTTACAAGGGGCATGGCATTTCAAATGCGCAGTGGCCAAGAGGATTATATTGCAAAAAAAGGACAGAACAAGAAACACACACATACACACGCAAACAGAGAGAGTGACGTATGCGAATCTGTTTCAACATGCAAGCCATCTCTTCATGTTCACTGAAAATTAACTTCAAACTATAATATATATGGTTATATATATATATAATGGTTATAATTATAACCATTAATAAATTAATGTGGTAAACCACATCAAAGCAGTTTCTAGTTGAATTCACTAGTTTTACAATTATTTTTGAAACAAGTGTGAGAACACATTCAAGTGCTACTATTTGGGCCATATCCTACAACATTTGATCAAATGTCTTAAAGTGAAATAAAGAAATTGTTTTCCAAGATAACATCAAGAAGAACCATTAGCTTTGATTCTCAAATTTAATGAACTTGAAATATACAATACTTCTTATAATAAAATTATTTGTAAACTTTTCCTCTTTGTCATAATTATTAAACTGTTGAGTCAATAGTTAAGTTTACTATCTTTTCCAGAAATTACCTTATTAGCATTCCTTTTAGTTTATAGTTTGTCCTATATTCCAGAGCTAAAAGAAACCTATTGCACATTCTGTCATCGCTTTCTGGAACCTTTTTTTTGGAAATAGTCCTAGCCCAATTATATCAAACATATATGTATGTGTGTAGACACATTTGTTTCTACTTTGAAAGCCTGTTTTGACCATTACACTTGAAAATTTCATACTAATTCTACTACAAATGCTCTTCTATTGCCGGTACCAAAAACTCGTAGAATTAGTGTGCGATTTTCAAAGTCGACTCTGCAAAATGCCATCGAGCCAAATGTGCAAGTATTGTTTTTATTTGATGCTGTCACCTTTTCCAAACACGAAATTACTAAAAAAAATATTTTAAAAATTTTTGTCTTTTTTTAGTTAACCAAAGTGTGTAAGGACATAGGAATTCTCGCTTGACTTGGCCGGAAAATTCGTCCGACTTAAACCCTATTGGCCACTTATGGCACGAAATGAAACGAAAAGCGACAGACCAGAAACCACAAAATAAGTTGCAGCTGATTTCGTCCTTGGAAAATGTTTGGGACAACGTTATTACCGAGGATACTCTGCGAGTCCTTGTTGATTCAATGTCGTCGCGAATAATGGCAGTTATACAGGCTAAAGGGGGCGTGACAACCTATTAGTATTTTTTTTATTTTCATTTAACATTACCACTAACCATAGAACACATAGATGGGACAAACTCATGATTTTTTGATTGCAAACGCTAGCCTAGTCATGGAACCCCAGAGAACTTCGGGAAAACCCGAACGCTCTCACTCTCAATGAGAGCGTAAAATGGGGAGAGGGCAAAGCAGCTACGAAAAAATTTCAGTCTAGCACAGACTACCGAACGACGAAGGCAGGCCTACGTCGCTTGTGATTTCGTTCTGTCTATGTATGTGTACACTCGTCGGTACATGCTCAGGCTTCGTAGTGTGTGTGTGACGTGAAGTTGTACAACATCGCATTTCAATAGCTCGCTCGACCAAAATTTTTCATTTTCGACAAAACAGCGGCAATGCGAATAGGATATGCCCCTGTCGAAAGAATATCAAGAAATATTGGCATCAGCTACGTATGTATCCCGGTGGCTGTGCCGAGAGAGTGTTTGCTTGGCAATAGGAATGTCGCTGGTTCGAATCCCAACTCGATTATCGTTAACGAAGTTTTTTTTTGTCTATTTTTTTTATTTATATAAAAATAAAAAAATAAAAATAAACAAGGAAAAAAAAACAAAATGAAAATAAATAAAAAAAAAATGAAAAAGGAACAAATAAAAAATAAAACAAAAAAAAAAACGACAAAACCAACAAAAAAAAAAAACAAAACAAAGAAACATTATTTATATTATTATTAGGATTACCCCCTAAGACTTCAAAATTTCTATTTTCCGAACGCTCTTTTCAGATGCACCGCATAATTTTTCCAAAAGCCATATTCAACACTACTAAAATGTAGTTTGGGTACTCTAAAGAAAATACCGGCTTTACTACTGCGTTTTGGACAAAAATATGGGGATGTTCTTCCTCTTGCATTATTTTTCACAGCGTTGTCAACGTTTTGCCGTTTTAGTTCATTCTCTGTGCGACTGTTGAACTTCGAGCATCATCACCTTTGGCATATACTCAAGTTTAAACAGAGAAAAACGATTAAAAACCAGGTCGTTGATAATAGAAAAAGTGGCTGCAAGTGCATTATTGCCTCATGCATGAGAAGTTATAGAGATGGGTCAGAGCACTTTCCCGTAAGAATGTTTAAGTTCCCCAAAAATGAGTTTGTTCGTCGGCAGTGGGTTTCTAAATGTAATTTACAATATGATGTGAATATTGATAGGGCCTTGATTTGCAACTTACACTTTGAAAAAAAATTTTTGGGTACAAAATTTTTAAAGGCAGGTGCTATACCAACTTTATTGTTGACCGATGAGCCAAATTTAAATTTAATTGCAACTGATGCGAAAATTGATTTATACGATTTCTGTGAGGAACACACGAAGAAATTTCTACTTTCCAAAATATACGTAAACACGGGGCAGAACGCACAAATATTTTGGAAAATATCGACAACAATACCAAAAAAGTTGAAGACATATCAGACATATCAACTGATTGTATGCAATTTTGTTCCAATTGTCTTAAAAAAGAACAAAATGAAGCATATTATAGAAAGAAGTGCTTTGAAATGTCTGAAAATCTAAAGAAAGAAATACAAAAGGTCAAACTATGTAACAAAAAGATAAGACATTTGAGAAATGTATTGCGAAATGAAAGAGCAAGAAAACTTAAATATTTAAAGGAAAAAAAGAAAATCGATATACTTACAAGGATTAATTGACAAAAAGTGCGTTTCAAAAAATTCAAACACTGTTTGCAAAATGTTACTTAAGAACAAGCAGTCGTGGGAAGATGAAGAAAAAATTATTGCTCAAAGCATTAATTTTTATTCTTCTAAGGCCTATAATTTTATGCGTGACGATCTGGAGTTAAATCTTCCATGCAACAAGTCTCTGCAAAGATGGGCTCCCGTAAGAAACATGGTTCCGGGCTTAAATGAAAATTTATTGAAACATTTAAAAGGAATTTTTTTGAAGATGCACAATAAAAGTAAAAATTCCGTATTAGTTTTTGATGAAATTTCAATAAGAAAAGGCCTGCAATATAACTCCCACAGAGATGAAGTGGAAGGTTTTGTAGACGACGGTATTGAGAAAACGGATGCTTTGTGTAAGCAAATATGTGTTTTTATGGTGAGGGGACTCTATGACAATTGGAAGTTTGTTTTAAGCTATGTAGCAACTTCCACTGGACTCTCTTCGTCTAAATTAACCGAGTTAGTTAATACTAATATTAGATCCGCAAAAAGCTTGGGCTTAATTATTAGAGCAGTCGTATGTGATCAAGGCCCAAATAACCGAGGAGCATTCAACAAGTTTGGTATAAAAAATGAGACACCGTACTTTACTGTTGACGGTCAGAAAATATTTGGCATATACGATGTCCCCCACCTCATAAAATCGTTAAGAAATATTTTAATGCGAAACTATATTAATACTCCGGATGGTAGAGTCTCTTGGCAAGTAATTGTCAAATTGTTTGAAATAGACACAAAAACACTTCCGCAAGAATGTGCCCAAAATTATCCCGAAAACACATATATCCCAACTCATTTGAGAAGATGAAGGTGAAATATGCAACACAGGTATTTAGCCAAACAGTTGCTTCTGCACTCAAGACGCTAATACAAAACGGCACTTTTCATGACTGCGAAGATGTGGCAATCGCGACATGTAAGTTTATTGAGAAGATTAATAAGCTGTTTGATTGTTTAAATAGCAACAGTTTATTTGACAAGAACCCCTTCAAATCAGCCATTCAAAAAGAAAGTGACATTGAAAAGTACATTATTGAAATGAAAAACTACTTGAAGAAATGTCAATATCCAAAAAAAATTTTTGTATGGATGGAATTATTTTATCAATAAATTCAATATTAATGCTTTTGCAAGATATTTGGAGTCAAGGAGAAGGTGTATATTTTCTATTATTGTCACGGCTAAATCAAGATGCTCTCGAGCACCTATTTTACTTAATAAGAAGTAGAGGTGGAACCAACAACAATCCAATGCTTTTTGAATTCAACGCGATAATTTCAAAAATGTTGTCAATGAAAATCATAACATCAAGAACAACCACTGGAAATTGCCAGGCAGACGAGGACTTGCTAATAAATGTCATTGAAGATACAAAGCATGAACTGGCAATTGACAATGTAAATGACCAAGATCGGGTATGTTACGAAGACGTCAACATCAGTTTTGACCTATACGACGATGATATGGAAGGTACCGAGGCTGATGAAATTCAGGACACAACCTTGAGTATAGCTACTGCAAATGCATTACGATATTTTACGGGATTTGTGATACATAAGTCACAACAAAAGTTTAATTGCGAGAATTGCAAAGAACTTGTTAAAGAAAACATTGTCCTCTACGACCAATCCGAGTTTTTTATATTTAATAAAAACTATAAAATATTAAATAATAATTTAAAACTCAAAGACCCTCAAGACGATTTTTTTAGTCTAATGAAGATGCACTATAATATTTTTCATAATTTCTTCGAAAAATTTCCACATGCTCGAAATATAAAACAACAAATTTTCAATGAATGTATTATGCGTGCTGAAAACGACAAAAAATACGAAGATTGGTATTGTGAAAGTAGTAAATGCATAGAGCATCGAAAATACATTTTGAACTATTTTCTGGTAGTGTTGTTGAAAAAAAATACTATATGGCTTTTGGAAAAATTATGCGGTGCATCTGAAAAGAGCGTTCGGAAAATAGAAATTTTGAAGTCTTAGGGGGTTATCCTAATAATAATATAAATAATGTTTCTTTGTTTTGTTTTTTTTTTTGTTGGTTTTGTCGTTTTTTTTTTTTTGTTTTATTTTTTATTTGTTCCTTTTTGATTTTTTTTTTATTTATTTTCATTTTGTTTTTTTTTCCTTTTGTTTATTTTTATTTTTTTATTTTTATATAAATAAAAAAAATAGACAAAAAAAAACTTCGTTAACGATAATCGAGTTGGGATTCGAACCAGCGACATTCCCATTGCCAAGCAAACACTCTATCGGCACAGCCACCGGGATACATACGTAGCTGATGCCAATATTTCTTGATATTCTTTCGACAGGGGCATATCCTATTCGCATTGCCGCTGTTTTGTCGAAAATGAAAAATTTTGGTCGAACGAGCTATTGAAATGCGATGTTGTACAACTTCACGCCACACACACACTACGAAGCCTGAGCATGTACCGACGAGTGTACACATACATAGACAGAACGAAATCACAAGCGACGTAGGCCTGCCTTCGTCGTTCGGTAGTCTGTGCTAGACTGAAATTTTTTCGTAGCTGCTTTGCCCTCTCCCCATTTTACGCTCTCATTGAGAGTGAGAGCGTTCGGGTTTTCCCGAAGTTCTCTGGGGTTCCATGACTAGGCTAGCGTTTGCAATCAAAAAATCATGAGTTTGTCCCATCTATGTGTTCTATGATTAGTGACATTACTTTTAAAAAAATGAAATGAGTTATAAATCTTACATCGGAGATGAACCCACAAGAATTTTTTTCCGCTAACCATTGAATTTTGGTCAATTTTGCTGTTTTTTTGTTTGGGGCAAAAATCAAGGATATCAATATAGTATATAGTATAGAAATAAATATTTTACTCCATAACGTCTTTTTCCTAGTAAATTATCTTATTGTAAATAAAGAAACCTTATTCTCTTATTTTTATCTGAACGATTCCAAAAAAACATGAAATTTTCAAGTGGTGCGATTTTCATGACATTTTCGTGTACATATATAAATTTATACGTTTCTTTTTGTTAGTTTTTATCTGATTCTATATTTTTTATTTTTTTGGGAATTTTAATTCCCAAAATGTATGTAAATGTTGGCAACTATCGAACGGCTTCAATGTCGTTAGATTTTATGTTTGAGAGTGCTCAATTCCCCTGATGGACTGACAACAAACTATGAATGAAGGGTTTTGGCAAACAACAAGGAGAAGATATTCAAGATATGTATGCAAACTCTTGCCAGGCATTTTAGCTTCACAGATATGTATTTATCAAGCACTTTACTCGAGGAAACATTAATCTAATATAATTAGATGTGAATGAGAATCTACAGCAGATTCTAGTCAAATACTTAAGAGGACCATCCTACTAACTGTGACCTCTGGCTGTCAGCTAGCTGAAACTAGGTAGATGTTCTCTAACAAATTCAATATTTAAAATCAATAAAACTTTCTATTCTCGTCTCGTGATGGCTAAATAAACATGTAGTCATAAACCAGACAAAACTTGGCCAATATGCAAAGGAAAAAAGTTAGCAAATTATGCAAATGCAGTTGGCTTAATGGGGCAATAGGCTCTGGTCAATGATCCAAGAACATAATTTACGCACTCACTCTGCCAGCCGACCCCCAGATGCAATAGTAGTTCATCAAAGTTAGTTCGAACACAAGTGAAACTTTTTGTGCCGCAGCCATGAAAAATGCATGACGTCTGACTGGGCTGCTAGTTTTTTTGTTGTCGGCTCAAATTCGGCTTCGCCTAACCTTCCTAGTCCAGTCTAGCCCGGTGCTGCTGCTGCTGCTGCTGCTGACAAGCGTTTTGGCAATGGCTTTGTAAAGTGAACTAACCAAAAACCCTTACAAAAAGACTGGCAAGAATTGCTAAAGAGAGAGAGAGAGAGAGTGAGTGAGGGAGAATAGTAAAGGGGACGATGGACGTTGGCGTTTGATAAAATGCAAAAGCAAAGTTTCCACTAAACTCTTTTCTGTGGCATCCTTCATGTTGCAAGAACGGGTGAAACGTGAACGTGTCGCGACCAAAAGTTAGGTTTCTCAACAGACACGCCCTGCGGTTGGCATACCCATTTCTCTCTTCCAACTCATTCCACTCCAACTTTCTGGTTTTGTTTGTTGTTTTGCTCTCGTCCCTTGGCCAAATATTACAAACATGTCTGTTAAGCAATTGCGCCAACTTTTTACCCAGCAGCTCCGAACTTTCTGCTAGATGAACGGCAGGTCGTAAATTTAAAAAAAAAAAAAAAAAATAAGAAATTTCAAAAACAACAACAAATATCAAAGAAGCTAACATCGGCTATGCCGAAGTTTATATACCCTTGCAGTCCTTGGTAATAATAATTTTACATGTTCAAAATTTGTTTTCTGCAACTCAATCCATTAAAATACAAACAAAACAATTTTACTCTCTATTTTACAATTTGTTCTTCTTCTTCCTTTATTCCCAAAGCAAAGCAACGCACGCATACACATACAGTTCATGTAGCGTTGCGTCTGTGTGTGTTATATTTATCCGATCACATTCATATTTTGGGATCTGGGGTTTTATATCCAATATTATCACATATGTAAATTTCATAGCATACTCCGATTTTTATGAAAATGTTTCTTCTAGTTCTAGAGCTATATGATATAGTGGTCCGATCCTTATGAATTTCATACTTTATGTTTCCCGGGTAATAAAAAACCTCGAAACAAAATTTCAGACCGAAAGCTCTTAAGACGGCTGAGTAAAACGCATACGCACAGACGGACGGACAGACGGACATGGCTATATCGATTCAGCTTCTCATGCTGATCAAGAATATATATACTTTATGGGGTCGGAAACGTCTCCTTCTGTGAGTTACAAACATCTGACCGATTTTATAATACCCTCTGCAAGGGTATAAATATTTTTCACGCGCTGACCAAAATTCTTTTAAATCACCTGCTGCCCCGCATTTATCATTAGAGCAGGCAGTACTCGTCCGGTCCCCGTTCCCGGTCCACCATTTGTCAGTTTTGCTTGGCCAGGCTCCCTAACGACCACAGAAAGTCTTCAACTCCCTGGGCGAACACAACACCAAGCAACAAATAAAAGAAGTTTCAGCGTAAGATTTGCCAAAGAGCACCTTATTTTTGCCCTAGCACTGCCACGCCCATCACCCATTCCTATCCCCCATAACGCCCGGTCTTTCATAATGTTTGTTGCTTTTGCTATTCTGATGTTATTTTGCCATTTTCGCGCTTGATCGAGGAAAAACTGTTTTGTTATCACAGTGATAAATGTAAAATTATTTTGAATCGAGCAACTACTTAAAAGAATTCCCAAAGGTTGTAATAAATTTCGACAAACACACACACAGTCATACCCACCCCCTCACAAACACCCGCTCACACATATCCACAGGAAAGACAACGCGGTAAGGACATTTTCTACTGAGCTTGGTGACTTGGCTGGCTCTGGAAATGTCGTGCCAGATAAAAAGTGGTGATTGACGAAGCAATACCCATCTCTCACTCTTTATCTTCACTTAAAAAGATTTTAAAGTTAATTGGCATTTTTAATTAAATTGACAGTAAAATTATTGCATGAAATTGAAAAAGCAATTGTCAGCCATCAAAGGAAAATGCAAAAGAACACAGGACACCAAGTGATAATCAGAGCTAGAGATAAAAAGAAAGAGAATGAGAAGCAGAGAAAGTGGATAAGCCACTAACTATTTTCATTTCATTAGATAGAAAAATATCCTTCCAGGTAGATGGCACCTGAAGTAGCGAAAGCCATAAAACCAAAACGCAACACTCAAGATGCGGTCAACGTTAGAGCCAACCCCGACTCCCAATACCCATCCACCTCCATATCGTCATCTCACCATTGCCTTGGCTTAATTTAAATTTACTTGGCAAGTGCCCTAGTAAGTGCTTATTGTGTAAAGTAAAGATTTCAAGCACCAAAGTCCTTGCCAAAAGGTCTAATCAGGTGTTGAAACTAAAGAAATGGTCTGATCCTTCTGCTGGTGTTGCCATACTTCGTGCCATCAAATCGAATAGTAACAACCTTTATATCGATTGTGGCGATTGCGATTTGGGTGAAGATGCGGAATTAGAAATTTATATTTTATTAAAGACGTAATAGATTTCTCCTTGAAAATACTTATGGGGCACTTACCAATCCGAGCAAAACATTTGTCATCTTATGAACATCCGACTGTGGCAAAAATCGTCTCATTCAATCACCCTCAAGCACTTCCCTACCCAAAACAGTTGAGGTTAAGAAAAACATTGCCCAAGATTCTTGTGGTGAAATTTCAGTCGCCACGAATTATAAAGAAAATATCCGACTCTAAAACAAATGAAAGAATTTGACCATAATCTAAATTTATATAATATCGATCAGTTTCGTCAATTTGTCCATTAGCCTGGTCCATTAAATCGTTATTACTACAAATATTAAGAACAACAGGGATCCCTATGAGACACCGCACTGATATATTGGTATTGTGTTGATATATTTATTTTGTAGAATTACTTTCACAGTGCTTTTATGTGGAATATGTCTTACAAATGGATTATTCAAAATATTTGCCTATAGAGGCAATATATTTAATTGTTTTGAAATGGCTTTCAAATAGTATCTCAAATGTATTTGCCTAATTTGTGCTTTGAATTAAATGGATTAATTATACATACGCTTCACCTTAGCTCACCTCTGTTTTGTTCTTTGTCTATTTTTCATCCTTTTGTACAATCTCAAGGGGCTTGAAATGTCATCTGGGCTAATGGTCACTTTAAAACCTTTGCCATAAAATGCAACGTTGGCATAAACTGAAATCTAATTAAGTTGCTGGCAACGTGTTTGCTTTAACTTTAACCAACCACACCCACTCCGAAGACCCAGATGCCACACCTCATTCGAAGGTCATTTTATAAGGCGCGAGGGAAAAACCAAGAATGACAGAGAATGGGAGAGAGAGAGAGAGGGGGAGAAAAAACGCTTCTGGCAGTTTTCTCTATCTACTGCAACAAAGTTGAGCAGTTTGCATTTAAGCAGCATGGATTTGGACAACAGTGTCGCCAATTTAATGCCACCTCTGCCACTGACTGACGCTGAGTACTTGGCCACTGAGTCATAAAGTCGAAAGACAGCCAAACGGAGGACCGACTTGTGCGGGAGAAGGAAAATTGGAATCGAATGAATATTAACAAATGAATGCATATGCCAGAGAGACAAGAAGACCTTTAGGCCATATGCGTGTAGACGATGCACATAGGTAGATTTTGCAAAATTAGGCGGCCAAAAGTCAAAAAAAAAAAATCATTTTAAGAACAAACTATTGATGCACATTGTTAGGAGATACTTCCGGGAAACTAACCTCATCATTCCCACCTTTCAAAATAGCGCCCGCGCCGAATTACAGGTAGTCAAACTTCGATTATCATTCACAGTGTTCATATTTAATTCTCGCCGTTTTCAGTGATACATTTTTCCAAAGTCAATATTTATTTTTGCAAAGCTACTATCAAAGTAATTGTGATGGATATCAATAGTCCAGATATGTATCTTTATGTGTTATGTAGTACTCACCAATTTTAAGAATGTTTTGCATACATTAGCATTGTTATAAAAGACCACATTTTTTGAAACAGATTTTTCTAAAAATAAAACTTTCAAAGGGGCTTATAACTACTTTCCCTGTCCGTCCCTGTAATATTTCTTCATTTAATAATTTATACACAGTTTCAATAATTATATGAAGTTATAGTTGGCCACCTATAGTCACCTATTCACGAAATATACTTATTCAAAGTTTTTGCGCGCCGATAAAAAAAAAAAAAATTCGAGACCCGGTGCACAGTGGTTGTGGCCATAGCCTAAAAATCAAAATATCAATCACATGTCCTTTTCATGTTTACTTAATGTTTTAGTTGTGTTACCCCCGGCTCCCCTCATTGTGAGTGGTATCAATGTGTTTGTCAATGTTTTAAGGTAATAAACATGAAAATGGTAGCTGCTGCTAGTTTTTTGCATTCGTTTTCGTCATTTGTGTTTGTTTATTATTTTTTGTTTTGTATAATATTTTTGTATAATTTTTATTTCGACATTTCGCTTTTGGTATAGGTGCGTCTTCTAATTGCGTAGGTTTATCTAGTGCCTCTGGTGTGAGAGAAGTGACGAGAAGGTATTTATTTGACCTGGAGGAAAAACTAGATTTTTTGAAAAGTTACCTCCTCGAGTCTTCCAAAGATTCTGAAACTATCAAAAAATCTTTGAAACATAAATTTTCACATTTCAAATCACAAGTCAAACAAAGATGGTCTGGAGCAGGAAATACTTTGGAAGTATTCTTGAAAAAAAATCATTTGTGGTTAGAAGGGACCTTTGAAATACCAATTGAATCGTCAAATCGCCAAGGACGTCCTTGTAAACAGTTTTCTGAATCGAGTGATCGAAGCAAGAGAAGAAAGACTGAGGTAATACGAAGTTTGGTAAATCCTGAGGTGATAGTCCATGCTGCACAAGTGGTTTTTTGAAAATGATGGGAAAAGAAATGCCTCTAAAATCCTTAAGGATATAACGAACTCACCAACACGGGCTGGCAAGTATAGAAAGTCATACTCCAAGAGTAACGAAACCATTCCTCCACTTACCCCCTTTGAAGCTCTCAAAATGTTTGTTGAGGCTGATCTGACAAGGCGACAATACGAAATAATAAGAGCAACAAACAAAGGCCATTATCCCTGTTATGATCTATTATTGACAGCTAAACAAGAATGCTATCCACCTAAAATGGCTATGAAAATTACGGCTACTAGCGCGGAAACGGACCTTCAAAGTTTAATGGATCATACAGTAACCCGTTTATCGATTTATTTGCAAGATTTGTTAATTACTCTTAACAAAACCGAAAGAGAGTCATTAAATATTATTTGCAAATGGGGATGTGATGGCTCACAACAACAGAGGTTTAAACAAAAATTTGTTGATGATGTCAACTCTGATGCAAATATATTTTTAAGTTCTTTTGTTCCCTTGCAAGTTGTTTGTGGAAAAGACCATAAAAAGATTGTTTGGCAAAATCCCACACCTTCTTCGCCACGCTTTTGTCGGCCGATTCGGTTCAGGTTCGTGAAAGAAACCACTGATGTAACCAAGGATGAAATAAAATTTGTAGAGAATGCTTGCAAAGCTCTTGCGTCGACCGAAGTGTCTATAGATCAGAATGTTTTTAAATTTAATCATATTATGAAGATGACCATGGTTGATGGAAAAGTGTGTAACGCGGCAACTAACACAACCTCAACAAGTCGGTGTTACATATGTGGTGCCACATCAAAGAACTTCAATGATTTAAGTAATAAAACTGTTGTATGTCCTGAAGCATTAGAATTTGGAATTTCAATATTACACGCCAGGATAAGACTCTTTGAAAGCATTTTACACCTGGCATATAAATTGCCAATAAAAAAATATAGAGCGAGAAAGACAACTGAAGAAAAAACATTAGAAGAACAGACAAAAAAAATAATACAAGAACGATTTCGATTAGAAACTGGACTATTGGTAGACATGCCTAAAACCAACTTTGGCAACACAAATGATGGAAATACTAGTAGGCGGTTTTTCGAAAACACTTATTTGGCATCTGACATTACAGGAATAAACCATGAACTTATATATAGATTTAAAGTTATTTTAGAAGCAATTTCCAGTGGATTCAAAATTGATACTGCCAAATACGATGCATATGCCTTAGAAACTGCAAATCTATATATAAAGTTATATGGTTGGCATCCTATGACCCCCACTATGCATAAAATTCTTCTACATGGAGCTAGCATAATTGAAAATGCATTGTTGCCAATTGGACAACTATCCGAAGAAGCAGCAGAAGCGCGCAACAAACACTTCCGGTCATACCGTCTCAACTTTGCAAGAAAGTTTTCAAGGGAAGAATGCAATCGCGACATTTATCAAAGGTTGTTATTAACTTCCGACCCACTCATAAGCTGTATGAAATCAACAAAAAAAAAATCACATGAACCATTTTTAAGGGAAACCATAAATATGCTCATTCCTGCTGAGCCAAATGATAGTGCTGAGCATCACGATTTTGACTCGGAAGCAGAATAAACATATTCATAATGATTAAATAATATTTTATGTAACTCTGAACTTAAAAATAATAATATATTCTAATAGATAAAGACAACTTTTGTAATGTTTCATTTAAAGTTAGCCCATATTCAATAGAAAACCTTGCCATTTTAGTATTAAGTTAAAAAAAAATTAAATTTATGTATTTTAATAGGAAATTAATGTATTTTAATAGGAAATTAATGTATTTTAATAGGAAACAATAATATTTAAATATTTTTTCCATTTAAAGTGTATTCTATTGCAAAAATGTTTTTGGCCGCCTAATTTTGCAAAATCTACCTATGTGCGATGCTTTCCCTTTAGCACCAGCCAAGCCCAGTTCAGGATTCCCATGAAAGAAATATGAGAGCATGTAATTCAAGTTATCAACGCGCCGAGCAACAAACTTTTCTCATCTACTTTTTAGAGGCTTCTAATTTGAGGGAAACCGCCCGCAAAACATACACACACACACCACATACACGCACAGTGTGGGAAACTATCGATAGTCGGCACCATCGATAGCGGCGATAGTTTTTTACCAAACCATCGATAGTGCCTCGATAGTGCCTTCGATAGTGCCTCGATAGTGACCTACATAAAACTAAAATTAATTTTTCAAATACATAGTTTAATGTTTTTAATTATTTATATGTACATATATATGTTTTACGTCGCTTATTCGGTGGTTTCCGAGGAAGTAAGCCAAAGATTTTGGTTTAAAAATAACAAAATGTTCACATTCTCCTCCTTTAGACGTGTTCTGCGGTCTGATACTATTTGCCCTGCCTTGCTGAATACCCGCTCTGACTGGACAGAAGTGGCCGGAATGCAAAAGTATTTTAACATCAACGTTTTTATTGCAGGAAAGTCCGTCTGGTCTAAGAAAAATATTAATGAGAACAAATTAATTTTTGGATATTGACATTTAAAATTTTATAATTTACTTTCATCCATAATAGGGGATCAACATCTTGTTGGCTTAAGGGCCTTTCCAAATACTGCCTCTTCGCAATGATAGCATCCGATCGCGTGTTTCTAGCCATGGAACGGGCTTTGTTCCCAATGTAGTCGAAAAGCGGATCCTTATTTGTTGAGATGGGTTCCACATTTGTGTCATTTGAACTATCTTTGTTCATAGAAGCCGTCAACTCGTTTTCGAAACAATGTGCAGCTTGTTCGGCATTTGACATATGTTGAAACCCAATCTTTTTAAATCGGGGATCTAAAATTGTCGCCATTCTCGTCGCAGTTTTTTTTTCATATGGCGATAAACGTTTTACGATTGAATCTAATAAAACAGTGACCATTTTTTGTCCAACTTCAGTGTGCACATCCGAAGAAATAGTATGCGTTTTACGAATAAGTACATCTGTCAAGGGAATTATAAGCGAAATCGTAGCATATTTCCCACCAGATATTCTTTTGCTAACTTCTTCAAATACTGTAAGAATTTTTTCCAAGTCCTTCAAAACATCAATTTCCTCCGCTTGAAATGGCAGTGGTGCATTGGATGTAGACAATAGTACTACTGCAATTTCATCATGGGTCGCCAGTATTCGTTGAATCATATAAAAGAAACTATTCCATCTAGTTGGAGTTTCTTGTAAAAGTGAATACCCAAACTTTTCTTGCGCCATCTTAAACTTTTCATTAGCAATAGTGTTTTTTTTGAAAAATTTTACAATTGCTTTACATTTTGAAATTATTGCCATTGTTTTTTCGTCATCGTCGAAATTTAGACCGTCTTGAACAACCAAATTTAACGTGTGAGCAAAGCAGGGAATGTTACGAATCTTTAACAGCTCGCAAGCTTCGATCATGGAGCTGGCATTGTCCGTGACAATACACTCAGTTTTGTCAAACAAACCCCAAGAATTTAAAACTTCTTGCAAAGTATTCGCAATATTTTGAGCTGAATGGTTCGTGGCATCCAATAGCTTTCTTGTTGCCAATGAAGCTGTTTTAAGAGTGAACTCATGAATAAAGTGGCTAGTCACTTTAAAAAAACTTATGTTGGCACGTGACGACCATATGTCACACGTAACAGCAACACTAGAAACTTCTTCTAGAATGGTTGAAAGCTTTGCCGAAGTTTCTTTAAATAAATCCATCATCAGCACACTTTGTAAATGACGGCGACTTGGCAGCTTGTACCTGGCATCCACAATTTTGCTGTACTTGATGAATCCACGATCCTCTACTATGCTATCCAAGGCGACCATCTCCGCTAAAGTTTTATCAACAATGTTTTTTCGCGATGAGTTGGAATCGTACAGGACAGAGTTTTTAATGTATGAATCTAAAGATCTCATACTTGATCGGCAGCTGCTGCTGGTGGATAATATGCTGTCGCCCTGATCTCCATAATTAGCGGAGTTCCTTTCATCGTCCCTTAAACTAGGATGAAACCGTTTCAGGTGATCCCGCAAGTTGGACGTATTTTCGGTTGCTTTGAAATTGCTTCAACTACTCTTATTTTTATTACCCATTTGGAGAAAGCGATCCCTTTCTTTAAAATTATGTTTTTGTTTTGTAATTGAAAGCAAGAAAATTTTTCACCAGCCAAGCGACGCCACTTTTTCAAAACGCGGAATTTATTTCACAACTATTGGTGACACTATCGAGGCACTATCGATACACTATCGGTACTGCATGACAATCGATAGTGAGTCGACTAGATAGTGCTCAACCATCGATAGTGTCGATAAAGCCATCGATAGTTTCCCACACACACACACACACTTAGACGAAGTGTTGATGGCGTTAACTTAATTTTCAGGCAACAGCAGACTCTCGACTGGAGCAAAAACTCCAAAACGACCAGACGTAACTAGGCAAATGCCACATAGAGATGAAGAGATGTGGTACAGACAGACTCTGAGGCAGACAGTGGAAGGACTATTGCTTTTTTTTTATTCTTCTACTTTTTTTTTGTGTCTTTTGCTTTGCTTTTGACTTCTCTTGTGTGAAATAAAATTAACTGAATACGCTCATGAGTAACATTCATAATAAACATTAAGCAAGAAGAGGCGAAAAAAGACTCCTTTTTGCGATTATTCTCCAGCAGGCGAAATTATGGCATAAGTTACTTAGGACGCAGCTCTGGTAGTTAGATTCGCCCTCTCCCCATCTCCCTGCCTCGTCCTGCGAATGGAATCAACTGAACTTGGCTACACTTTACTTTTATGTGGCGTTCGCGGAATGTATTTACTTGCCACTGAGCGAAATAAAGATACAGATACACCAAGACCAAGACAAAAACTGTGAAACAAGGGGCGGGCGGTGACCAAAGCGACCAAGTCAAGATACAAGCACATTTGTAGCGATAAGCGTCATAAAGTTATCGTAAGTAAGCGCAAAAATAAAAAAAATAGAAAAAAAATATGGGAAAACTAACCAACCAAAATCAAGAAAGTGAAAGAAAAAAGTATGGATGGAAGAGAAAGAAATAGTCAAGCCACAAGTTAAAACCAGATATGGACTTGGGATAGCAAAACTATAAGATGGACGCACTTTAGCCCATTCTGCCCAGTCTATCTTTCAGTCAGCTATTCCCCTGGCAATTGCACAACAGGGAAACATCACCAGGAAGTCAATTACCTAATCCCATGACAGTTTCACTATCTGATTATATATCTGTATAAATATTAAATATTTAATTTAACTTGGGTTTTTTTCTTGTGCTGTTTCAGCCAGTCAAATGTTTGATAGTCGAAGTATAGCTATTAATTTACTTACGTCAGTTGGAATTACCAAAAATCAATTAGCTTCGTTTCAACAATTCAACTGCAAGAATTTAATGTTGATTTTCAGCCAGTCAAATGTTTGATAGTCGAAGTATAGCTATTAATTTACTTACGTCAGTTGGAATTACCAAAAATCAATTAGCTTCGTTTCAACAATTCAACTGCAAGAATTTAATGTTGATTTTTAACCTATCATTGACACATAGTTATAAAATTTAGTTGATTAAATATAAGGATAATTTCTTTGGGCCTTATTTTTTTTGCCTTCCCTTAATTGTTTTACTGTCATTTTGGTCCTTTAGGATAATAATTAGAAAACCCACACATACAGGACATTTTGTTTGTTTTTATTTTGGTTTGCCTTTTCAGCTGAGTTAAACCGCAACAAATAATCTTGATTGTAAGTTAATTGTACTTTTTTAATACTTGACATCACCTGTAATGTGTAAATAATTAAATGTTTCGCTCAAACCGTATAAATTACATTCCTTAAATGCAACAGGAGCAGGAGCAGCAGCAAGAACAATCTTTGTACGCATGTTCGTTGGATTTCAATGAATGCAAATGGTATGCGACTTAATTACATTGACTTTAAATACGTTAATTTTTTCTTCAATATAACAGTAAATCGCTATAAATGTGATAATCTGCTTGGGAATTAATTTAAATAAGAATAAGGATAAAATGAGTATCGGCAAAAAACAAAAGTGGAGAAAGAGGAGTGGAATGGGACAGACGAACAAATAAGACAGGCAACTGGCAAAAATCACTGAAAAACAAGAGAAATCTTTACAATTTAATTCACTGCACCAGACGAGCGGACATCCAGACACAAATGTAGGGATAAACAGAAGGACGAACACAGTCCAGACAGAGAATACGGACTCTCAGTCTTGCCATTTTCGGTGTGGCTCCGTCTCTTTGGCTCGCATTGGGTGGCAGTAGCCACAATGCGTTGCACTTTACCAGCGAATGTCGGACATTAATAAAAGTACATACATATATCGTGTATATATTGCAAGTATATATCCCGTGTGTATGTGTGTGTGTGTGGATTTGAGTTGAGCTTCGCTTAAGTGACAAGCGGACATGCATAAGTGACAGTGAAATGTTGCATATTGTAAGGGTGCGCTGTTTCAAACATTAAATTATATAAATCTGCTAGCTAGACGAATATATTTGGCATACACTATTTCTAAGGCGAATTGACCTTGAGCTTTTTTTTGGAACCGAGCTTACACGATCCACTTCCATAGAAAAGCTCATACAAGACAAGTGCCCAAAAATTGAGCTTGAATAGTGTGCAGGGAGTCTAGAATGGTCTGAGCTAGAGTGCAGTTGTGCGAATAAGAGGAGGGAGAACGCGAAAAAAAAACCGCAAGTGCAAGCAATGCACGTGGAGTGACGTAACACTCCGGTACCCTCATGGACATACATAAGTCCACGCCTCTTTTTTTTCGAGTTCCAATTTTAATTAAGGAACGAAAAAAACGCCACTGCCAGCGCTGCCTTGCCTTAAATAAATGCAAGCGCGTACTCATTGTGTTAGCCACCATAAGGCCGAAGACGACCCCATCCATGGTTTCATGTCGGACTTTTGGGACTACGACCAAATAAATGTCGGCCCAGTCCATGAACTGACCATAGGATAAATTGTTGGAGAGCGATTTGGCCATAAGTGCGCACACATACTGTTGTGTGGAGCGTACCCAGCCAACCTAATTCCTAGGCGAACCCTCGTTGGAGTGGATGTTTCACCTTAGGACACGGGATAGCCCCTCGCAACAAAGACCGGAGATCTCTGCTAAAAAGACGTTGCCGCATATTCAAAAACCAGCTTTGATGACCCCAACCTCACCCCCAGGCCCTCAAATAGCCGTTTTTCTTTTTCTTTAAGTATCGTACAAACATGTGTTCAAATTTATAAGTATAATATTTAATATGAAATTTCTATATAGCAGGTTCTGAAAATCAAAACGTTGGTAACGAGAAGCAAGTTATATTTTTGTGCCCTTCTTAATAATTTGAACAGCCTCTAGTGCTCCACCCATCATCAGGCCTGCTGACTGGATTCGGCTACAAACTGTAAGTACGGCATAGCCGCATAAAATCTATTGGCGAAATATAACCGCTTGCCGCGACCACGGAGTTAGTTATTTTTTTTTATTTTTCAAAGTGAAATAAATACTGAACGTAAAATTTAGTTTAGATCAAATTTATACTTATAAAACAACACACATTTTTGTACGATTCCTCTCACCGAATTAGTTAGGAATTATCTATATTTGAAATTATTGTTAATGCTTCTATTATCTAAGTGGGATACGAAATCCGATGTTATCTTCTTATCTTAATGGCATGTGCCAATTTTTTCTTTGAATTTGAATATATGTATGAAATGATGAATTGCTGAGTTAGTTTATTTGGGGCACCTGACGTAAAAGATTTAACAGCCACAATATGGGTAATACTGAGTTTCCTTAGGTATTACAAGGTTCGGTGGGTAAAGAGAAGGCAATGACATCTAGGTCCTTCGAATAACACCCATCACCTCTGCATAAAAATATCTATTTAGGTGTAGTCCTTTATTCCTTATCTCTGTCTTCATTTTACTTATGTAGCGCATGTTTTGGGAGAGCACAGGAACTACCCCATTTTCCCTGAGCTCAGCCGAGTCACTTGTTAGTAGTCGTTAGTCGTTACATAATAAATGGCTCCCAACGTGGGGCACGAAGAAGCAAGGATTTTTTTTGCCCTACGTGTCCTTAATCCACTCCTTTACTTCCCATAACACCATCTACCGTGCAATATGATGGTAAAATAGCGTATGAGTATCAGATTATAGCTGGACCAAGTGAAATTGTATACCCTTTCAATAATGTTTTCTTAATTTTGAACAAATCATTTTAAATAAATAGAACAGATAAAGTATGGAAAATTATGTAGCTTAGGAATATGTGTCTGGATACAGTTCGGATACCTACCAGGCCATAAAGTTTCATAGATCTCAAATAAAATTGTTGAGGTGAGGTGAAATTGAGAACTGTTCTTGCTGGAATCGTTACTGGCAAGTCCCTCTTTCAACGAATTACATATTCAAATACAGCTTATGAAAATAAAGTGCAGAGTGGTGGGGGTATTAATGCTGTTAAACTTTTATTGAAGGAGAAGTCCCAAATTTGTAAGGAAATTATTTTGATATTAAAAAAATTTGAATCCATAATTCGTGTTTACGAAATAGAATCTTCATCTTTCGTGATTACGAAAAATTGATACTTACCTTTAGTTTTCCAAAGTTTTTTTTGTTTTAGTTTATTAAAATATGGCCGTAAAACGAAGCCTAGACAACTTGGCTTCTGCTATGCCAAGTGAAAAAGCACTCGTATGCGTAATTTGCAATGATACCAGTGGACAGACAGAGATTGTAGAGACCCCATGTCGGCACACGTTTCATAAACATTGTCTCAAGATTTGGCTCGAGACCAATGAATCATGTCCAAATTGTAGGCAACCTTGTTTGAAAAGTCTATTAGTTAGCGATGATAGATTGACTACTAATATTCAACCTCCACGAGCTTGGAGCAGACAACTCTGCAGCCTCAGGATCAATACCAAAAAGACCAAACACACGAGCAAATACTCGTGCCAATCCAAATCAGAATCCAAGAACTGCGGGACTACCTCGACATGAACAACCACGAAATTCAATTGCAAACCAGCCACCAGTAGTGTCAGAAGAACGCATTCAACAACTTATTTCCAATTCATTAGAAACTTATCGAGTTAATATGGCATCGGTAATTACCGAGGAAATTCTCGCCATGAAAAATTTAAGCATCACGGGAGTTCGTGCGGAATACACTGATGAACCTCAATTAGAGTGGGACTTTCCACCACCCTCAGTTGCTCCGCGAAGAAGTCTCGAAAATAGTGTTAGAACTCGACCATTTAATATTCGGAGTAATCCAAATGCAATTGACCAAGAGATAGTACCAGAACGACCCGATCGAGTATCTAGTATAATTTTTAACTGGCATATACGATTCACAGGGTCCTCCAAAGATATAACTGTAGAAGATTTCATTTATCGAGTAAATTGTTTAACAACCCAAAGTTTGAATGGAGACTTTAACTTGCTTTATAAATTCGCTAATCTGCTCTTCTCGGGACCAGCCCTAACATTTTTCTGGCGATGTCATCGAACCTCGAACGAAATGAACTGGTTCGATCTATGCATTCGTTTAAGAGATAGGTATAAAGACCAAAGATCAGACAGAGACATTATGGATGCCCTTCGCAGACGCAAGCAGGCCTCCAACGAAAATTTTGATGAATTTCTCGATTCTATGTTGGCTATTACAGATGCTTTGCGAGAACCTTTAAACGATTCAGAATTCATAGCTGAAGTGCGAAACAATTTAAGACCCGACTTATTTCATGAAATTTTGCATGTAGAGACACCAAACCTAGCCGCCTTGCTTAGGGAATGTCATAAGCATGAAGAATTTTTCCGCAGCTTTCGGTCAAGACAGCTAACGCGTCAAATAGGCAGTAAGCGTATGGTGAATGCATTGTTGCATGATGAACCAGTAGTTGAACAGCTAGATGACGAAACAGATGACCCTATGGATGTGTGCGCATTGCGTGCACCAGAGAAAAAAAATGCTGGAATTGTGACGAATTAGGACATGGTTATCAGAACTGTTTGCAACAACGTCGCATATTTTGTTATGGGTGTGGACTAGTAGATGTGTATAAACCAAATTGTTTAAAATGTAATCCGCGTACGGGAAACTAGTCGCAGGATATCGTCCGATTAGTGAAGGGGGATGTCCGCCCGTAGTCTTGGATAAACCAAAGAATTTAATAATCAACTCAGACGTGACCTTACTTAATAACTCTGACTTACCTAATACTAAACAGTTCAAATCATATCATGTGCGGTTGCAGGAGTATACCAAGCGAAGATCTGAAATATTTGACAAAGCGATGCCGCACTCGCGATCTAAGCGACGATTGCGAACGTTCTGGACTAATAGACACAAGCTAAAGAAACTTACCATATCAACCATAATCAACCTGGATAACGACATACGACCTTTTATTGATTTATCAATAGATGGACAAATTTACACTGCTTTACTAGACAGCGGAGCTAACAAAAGTGTAGTAGGTGGAGGATTAGCAACGAAACTTATGACCACCAAGCAATATTGCCCCAAAACGCGCGGTAACGTTAGGACAGCCGATGGGCAATCGCAGCAGGTGGTTGGTACGATTACAAGCAATCTCACTTATAACTCGAATAGCGCCAACTTACAATTTCTCATAGTACCGACTATTACTCAAAAGGTAATTTGTGACATGGACTTCTGGAGAACATTTGGTCTTTCAATTTCTCATATCCAATCAGAACCTAAAATTTCTGAAGTTTCTGTTGAGGACGATAAAATACCATTAACAGCTAGTCAGCATAGTCAATTACAAACTGTAATAACTGGATTTCCAACTTTTGAAAGAGATGGCTTAGGTTTTACGAGCCTTATAGAACATATTATTGACACCGAAAACGCCAAGCCAATTAAACAAAAATTTTACCCAATATCACCAGCGAAGGAAAACTTATTATGTCTGGAGAGAGACAAAATGTTAAAGCTAGGTTACAGTAAAAGACGCATATCCAATACCTAATCTAGAAGGCCTATTAAGTAGACTTCCCCCTGTACATTGTATTTCCAAAATTGATCTTAAAGATGCCTTTTGGCAAATCGGTCTGGAAGAATCATCGAAAGGGAAAACAGCATTCACAGTTCCCAATCGCCCATTGTATCAATTTAGGAGAATGCCTTTCGGACTGTGTAATGCACCCCAAACGAAGTGTCGTTTAATGGACCAAGTTATTCCGTATCAGCTCAAAACTCAAGTATCAGTTTACCTTGACGACCTATTGATATTATCAAATCATTTCGATGAACATCTTGCTCATCTTAGTGAGGTATCTGCCCGTCTGAAGCAGGCAGGGCTAACCATTAACATCCAGAAGAGTCAATTTTGTCTGCGAAAAGTAGAGTACCTAGGGTATATAGTCGGAGAGGTCACGTTAAGAGTTAACTCAGACAAGGTTAAAGCCATATCCGAGTTCCCAGTGCCGAAAACCAAGCGACAGCTTAAGAGATTTTTAGGAATGACTGGATGGTATCAGAGATTTATCTCACAATATGCAACTATCACCTTTGCGTTAACAGAATTATTGCGTGGCAATTCTTTTTCGTGAAACGAAGAAGCGCAATGTGCTTTTGTGAACATCAAGTCTAAACTTAGCTCTTCTCCGTTTTTAGCACACCCAAATTATAAAAAACCGTTTATAGTGCAATATGATGCAAGTATGCTTGGAGTAGGTGCGCTTTTAGCCCAAGTTGATGAGTTCGGATTCGAACGACCCATCACGTTTATGTCTAAAAAACTTAACAAAGCACAACGAAATTATTCGGTCACCGAAGTCGAATGTCTTGCTGTAGTGTTGGCGATTACAAGATTTCGAATGTATATCGAAGGCCATGAGTTTAAAGTCGTAACTGATCACGCTAGTTTGCGGTGGCTTATGAACCAACAAGAACTAAGCGGTCGATTAGCCCGCTGGTCAATGAAGCTGCAGGGGTATAACTTCCAGATAGAACACCGGAAAGGTAGTGAAAATGTTGTTGCTGACGCTTTGTCGCGATCATTTGAAAATGAAATAGCTTCCCTGGAAATGGAATTATCTCCTGAAATCGACTTGTCGTCGTCGGCATTTGAATCCGAAGAATATAGATCTCTGAGAGACAAATATGTAAAGGCAAATCTTCCGGATTTTCAAGTTATTAATCAATATATATATCATCGCACTGACTTTATGACTGGGAATTCAGCGGATAACGATAAGATGTGGAAATTGCTGGTGCCCCAAGAACTCCGTGATAGTGTTATTAGAGCAGCCCACGATCCTCCCAACTCAGCCCATTGCGGCATAGCAAAATGTTTAGAGCGTATTCGGCGTAACTTTTTCTGGCCAGGACTAGTTGTAGACGTTCGGAAGTACATTCAACAGTGTGAGATATGTCAAACCTGCAAATACCCAACATGTAAACTAAAACTAAACAGTTGCTCCGCGAAGAAGTCTCGAAAATAGTGTTAGAACTCGACCATTTAATATTCGGAGTAATCCAAATGCAATTGACCAAGAGATAGTACCAGAACGACCCGATCGAGTATCTAGTATAATTTTTAACTGGCATATACGATTCACAGGGTCCTCCAAAGATATAACTGTAGAAGATTTCATTTATCGAGTAAATTGTTTAACAACCCAAAGTTTGAATGGAGACTTTAACTTGCTTTATAAATTCGCTAATCTGCTCTTCTCGGGACCAGCCCTAACATTTTTCTGGCGATGTCATCGAACCTCGAACGAAATGAACTGGTTCGATCTATGCATTCGTTTAAGAGATAGGTATAAAGACCAAAGATCAGACAGAGACATAATGGATGCCCTTCGCAGACGCAAGCAGGCCTCCAACGAAAATTTTGATGAATTTCTCGATTCTATGTTGGCTATTACAGATGCTTTGCGAGAACCTTTAAACGATTCAGAATTCATAGCTGAAGTGCGAAACAATTTAAGACCCGACTTATTTCATGAAATTTTGCATGTAGAGACACCAAACCTAGCCGCCTTGCTTAGGGAATGTCATAAGCATGAAGAATTTTTCCGCAGCTTTCGGTCAAGACAGCTAACGCGTCAAATAGGCAGTAAGCGTATGGTGAATGCATTGTTGCATGATGAACCAGTAGTTGAACAGCTAGATGACGAAACAGATGACCCTATGGATGTGTGCGCATTGCGTGCACCAGAGAAAATAAAATGCTGGAATTGTGACGAATTAGGACATGGTTATCAGAACTGTTTGCAACAACGTCGCATATTTTGTTATGGGTGTGGACTAGTAGATGTGTATAAACCAAATTGTTTAAAATGTAATCCGCGTACGGGAAACTAGTCGCAGGATATCGTCCGATTAGTGAAGGGGGATGTCCGCCCGTAGTCTTGGATAAACCAAAGAATTTAATAATCAACTCAGACGTGACCTTACTTAATAACTCTGACTTACCTAATACTAAACAGTTCAAATCATATCATGTGCGGTTGCAGGAGTATACCAAGCGAAGATCTGAAATATTTGACAAAGCGATGCCGCACTCGCGATCTAAGCGACGATTGCGAACGTTCTGGACTAATAGACACAAGCTAAAGAAACTTACCATATCAACCATAATCAACCTGGATAACGACATACGACCTTTTATTGATTTATCAATAGATGGACAAATTTACACTGCTTTACTAGACAGCGGAGCTAACAAAAGTGTAGTAGGTGGAGAATTAGCAACAAAACTTATGACCACCAAGCAATATTGCCCCAAAACGCGCGGTAACGTTAGGACAGCCGATGGGCAATCGCAGCAGGTGGTTGGTACGATTACAAGCAATCTCACTTATAACTCGAAAAGCGCCAACTTAGAATTTCTCATAGTACCGACTATTACTCAAAAGGTAATTTGTGACATGGACTTCTGGAGAACATTTGGTCTTTCAATTTCTCATATCCAATCAGAACCTAAAATTTCTGAAGTTTCTGTTGAGGACGATAAAATACCATTAACAGCTAGTCAGCATAGTCAATTACAAACTGTAATAACTGGATTTCCAACTTTTGAAAGAGATGGCTTAGGTTTTACGAGCCTTATAGAACATATTATTGACACCGAAAACGCCAAGCCAATTAAACAAAAATGTTACCCAATATCACCAGCGAAGGAAAACTTATTATGTCTGGAGAGAGACAAAATGTTAAAGCTAGGTTACAGTAAAAGACGCATATCCAATACCTAATCTAGAAGGCCTATTAAGTAGACTTCCCCCTGTACATTGTATTTCCAAAATTGATCTTAAAGATGCCTTTTGGCAAATCGGTCTGGAAGAATCATCGAAAGGGAAAACAGCGTTTACAGTTCCCAATCGCCCATTGTATCAATTTAGGAGAATGCCTTTCGGACTGTGTAATGCACCCCAAACGATGTGTCGTTTAATGGACCAAGTTATTCCGTATCAGCTCAAAACTCAAGTATCAGTTTACCTTGACGACCTATTGATATTATCAAATCATTTCGATGAACATCTTGCTCATCTTAGTGAGGTATCTGCCCGTCTGAAGCAGGCAGGGCTAACCATTAACATTCAGAAGAGTCAATTGTGTCTGCGAAAAGTAGAGTACCTAGGGTATATAGTCGGAGAGGTCACGTTAAGAGTTAACTCAGACAAGGTTAAAGCCATATCCGAGTTCCCAGTGCCGAAAACCAAGCGACAGCTTAAGAGATTTTTAGGAATGACTGGATGGTATCAGCGATTTATCTCACAATATGCAACTATCACCTTTGCGTTAACAGAATTATTGCGTGGCAATTCTTTTTCGTGAAACGAAGAAGCGCAATGTGCTTTTGTGAACATCAAGTCTAAACTTAGCTCTTCTCCGTTTTTAGCACACCCAAATTATAAAAAACCGTTTATAGTGCAATATGATGCAAGTATGCTTGGAGTAGGTGCGCTTTTAGCCCAAGTTGATGAGTTCGGATTCGAACGACCCATCACGTTTATGTCTAAAAAACTTAACAAAGCACAACGAAATTATTCGGTCACCGAAGTCGAATGTCTTGCTGTAGTGTTGGCGATTACAAGATTTCGAATGTATATCGAAGGCCATGAGTTTAAAGTCGTAACTGATCACGCTAGTTTGCGGTGGCTTATGAACCAACAAGAACTAAGCGGTCGATTAGCCCGCTGGTCAATGAAGCTGCAGGGGTATAACTTCCAGATAGAACACCGGAAAGGTAGTGAAAATGTTGTTGCTGACGCTTTGTCGCGATCATTTGAAAATGAAATAGCTTCCCTGCAAATGGAATTATCTCCTGAAATCGACTTGTCGTCGTCGGCATTTGAATCCGAAGAATATAGATCTCTGAGAGACAAATATGTAAAGGCAAATCTTCCGGATTTTCAAGTTATTAATCAATATATATATCATCGCACTGACTTTATGACTGGGAATTCAGCGGATAACGATAAGATGTGGAAATTGCTGGTGCCCCAAGAACTCCGTGATAGTGTTATTAGAGCAGCCCACGATCCTCCCAACTCAGCCCATTGCGGCATAGCAAAATGTTTAGAGCGTATTCGGCGTAACTTTTTCTGGCCAGGACTAGTTGTAGACGTTCGGAAGTACATTCAACAGTGTGAGATATGTCAAACCTGCAAATACCCAACATGTAAACTAAAACTAAACAGTTGCTCCGCGAAGAAGTCTCGAAAATAGTGTTAGAACTCGACCATTTAATATTCGGAGTAATCCAAATGCAATTGACCAAGAGATAGTACCAGAACGACCCGATCGAGTATCTAGTATAATTTTTAACTGGCATATACGATTCACAGGGTCCTCCAAAGATATAACTGTAGAAGATTTCATTTATCGAGTAAATTGTTTAACAACCCAAAGTTTGAATGGAGACTTTAACTTGCTTTATAAATTCGCTAATCTGCTCTTCTCGGGACCAGCCCTAACATTTTTCTGGCGATGTCATCGAACCTCGAACGAAATGAACTGGTTCGATCTATGCATTCGTTTAAGAGATAGGTATAAAGACCAAAGATCAGACGGAGACATAATGGATGCCCTTCGCAGACGCAAGCAGGCCTCCAACGAAAATTTTGATGAATTTCTCGATTCTATGTTGGCTATTACAGATGCTTTGCGAGAACCTTTAAACGATTCAGAATTCATAGCTGAAGTGCGAAACAATTTAAGACCCGACTTATTTCATGAAATTTTGCATGTAGAGACACCAAACCTAGCCGCCTTGCTTAGGGAATGTCATAAGCATGAAGAATTTTTCCGCAGCTTTCGGTCAAGACAGCTAACGCGTCAAATAGGCAGTAAGCGTATGGTGAATGCATTGTTGCATGATGAACCAGTAGTTGAACAGCTAGATGACGAAACAGATGACACTATGGATGTGTGCGCATTGCGTGCACCAGAGAAAATAAAATGCTGGAATTGTGACGAATTAGGACATGGTTATCAGAACTGTTTGCAACAACGTCGCATATTTTGTTATGGGTGTGGACTAGTAGATGTGTATAAACCAAATTGTTTAAAATGTAATCCGCGTACGGGAAACTAGTCGCAGGATATCGTCCGATTAGTGAAGAGGGATGTCCGCCCGTAGTCTTGGATAAACCAAAGAATTTAATAATCAACTCAGACGTGACCTTACTTAATAACTCTGACTTACCTAATACTAAACAGTTCAAATCATAACATGTGCGGTTGCAGGAGTATACCAAGCGAAGATCTGAAATATTTGACAAAGCGATGCCGCACTAAGTTAAAGAAACTTACCATATCAACCATAATCAACCTGGATAACGACATACGACCTTTTATTGATTTATCAATAGATGGACAAATTTACACTGCTTTACTAGACAGCGGAGCTAACAAAAGTGTAGTAGGTGGAGAATTAGCAACAAAACTTATGACCACCAAGCAATATTGTCCCAAAACTCGCGGTAACGTTAGGACAGCCGATGGGCAATCGCAACAGGTGGTTGGTACGATTACAAGCAATCTCACTTATAACTCGAAAAGCGCCAACTTAGAATTTCTCATAGTACCGACTATTACTCAAAAGGTAATTTGTGACATGGACTTCTGGAGAACATTTGGTCTTTCAATTTCTCATATCCAATCAGAACCTAAAATTTCTGAAGTTTCTGTTGAGGACGATAAAATACCATTAACAGCTAGTCAGCATAGTCAATTACAAACTGTAATAACTGGATTTCCAACTTTTGAAAGAGATGGCTTAGGTTTTACGAGCCTTATAGAACATATTATTGACACCGAAAACGCCAAGCCAATTAAACAAAAATTTTACCCAATATCACCAGCGAAGGAAAACTTATTATGTCTGGAGAGAGACAAAATGTTAAAGCTAGGTTACAGTAAAAGACGCATATCCAATACCTAATCTAGAAGGCCTATTAAGTAGACTTCCCCCTGTACATTGTATTTCCAAGATTGACCTTAAAGATGCCTTTTGGCAAATCGGTCTGGAAGAATCATCGAAAGGGAAAACAGCGTTTACAGTTCCCAATCGCCCATTGTATCAATTTAGGAGAATGCCTTTCGGAATGTGTAATGCCCCCCAAACGATGTGTCGTTTAATGGACCAAGTTATTCCGTATCAGCTCAAAACTCAAGTATCAGTTTACCTTGACGACCTATTGATATTATCAAATCATTTCGATGAACATCTTGCTCATCTTAGTGAGGTATCTGCCCGTCTGAAGCAGGCAGGGCTAACCATTAACATCCAGAAGAGTTAATTTTGTCTGCGAAAAGTAGAGTACCTAGGGTATATAGTCGGAGAGGTCACGTTAAGAGTTAACTCAGACAAGGTTAAAGCCATATCCGAGTTCCCAGTGCCGAAAACCAAGCGACAGCTTAAGAGATTTTTAGGAATGACTGGATGGAATCAGCGATTTATCTCACAATATGCAAATATCACCTTTGCGTTAACAGAATTATTGCGTGGCAATTCTTTTTCGTGAAACGAAGAAGCGCAATGTGCTTTTGTGAACATCAAGTCTAAACTTAGCTCTTCTCCGTTTTTAGCACACCCAAATTATAAAAAACCGTTTATAGTGCAATATGATGCAAGTATGCTTGGAGTAGGTGCGCTTTTAGCCCAAGTTGATGAGTTCGGATTCGAACGACCCATCACGTTTATGTCTAAAAAACTTAACAAAGCACAACGAAATTATTCGGTCACCGAACTCGAATGTCTTGCTGTAGTGTTGGCGATTAAAAGATTTCGAATGTATATCGAAGGCCATGAGTTTAAAGTCGTGACTGATCACGCTAGTTTGCGGTGGCTTATGAACCAACAAGAACTAAGCGGTCGATTAGCCCGCTGGTCAATGAAGCTGCAGGGGTATAACTTCCAGATAGAACACCGGAAAGGTAGTGAAAATGTTGTTGCTGACGCTTTGTCGCGATCATTTGAAAATGAAATAGCTTCCCTGGAAATGGAATTATCTCCTGAAATCGACTTGTCGTCGTCGGCATTTGAATCCGAAGAATATAGATCTCTGAGAGACAAATATGTAAAGGCAAATCTTCCGGATTTTCAAGTTATTAATCAATATATATATCATCGCACTGACTTTATGACTGGGAATTCAGCGGATAACGATAAGATGTGGAAATTGCTGGTGCCCCAAGAACTCCGTGATAGTGTTATTAGAGCAGCCCACGATCCTCCCAACTCAGCCCATTGCGGCATAGCAAAATGTTTAGAGCGTATTCGGCGTAACTTTTTCTGGCCAGGACTAGTTGTAGACGTTAGGAAGTACATTCAACAGTGTGAGATATGTCAAACCTGCAAATACCCAACATGTAAACTAAAACCGCCTATGGGAAACCAAACCATAAGTGAACGACCATTCCAAAGACTATATGTGGATTTTATCGGTTCTTTCCCTCGCTCCAAACAAGGAAATATCGGAATTTTTATCATTCTAGATCACTTTAGTAAATTTACCTTCTTAAAACCTGCAAAGAAATTTAACTCGAATGTAATAATATCTATCTTAAGGGATGATATCTTTAGCTGCTTTGGTGTGCCACAGTATATAGTCAGTGATAATGGCACTCAGATTAAAAGCCAGGAGTTCACAACATTTATTAGGGATTACGGAGTGCAGCACGTATTTACCGCTGCGTATTCTCCACAGGCCAATGAGGCTGAAAGAGTAAACCGATCAATTAATGCGGCCTTACGGTCCTATCTCCGTTCGGATCAATGTCACTGGGATCAATTTCTCAGTAGTATAAACAGTGCCTTACGAAATCATATTCATCAATCAATTGGAATTTCACCCTATGTGGCGGTGTTTGGCCAAAACATTATAACCCACGGAAAAGACTACAAATTATTGACCAACCTTAATCTACTGAATGAAGCTACGGTTCGGCTAGATAGACTAGACAATTTCGTACGGATTAGATCTGATATTCAAAAATATTTAGATAAAGCTTATGATACAAATCAACGGACATATAACTTGAGGAGTAAAATACGCAACTTCGAAGTGGGCCAAACCGTCACTAAGCGTCACTTTAAACTCAGCAACCTAGCCAATAATTTTAATGCTAAATTAGCACCAGCCGGAGTTAAAGTCAAGATCAAGAACAAACTCGGAAATCATTTGTATGTAGTTGAAAACCTTTCAGGAAAAGAGCTTGGAACCTTCCATGCCAAGGACCTTTGGTAATCAGCTTAGCACCCTTTGATTTTTTTTTCAGCTTTGAGCCTCCACTTAATGGGGGTGTCATTCGAATCTGTGGTGTAAGGGTGCGCTGTTTCAAACATTAAATTATATAAATCTGCTAGCTAGACGAATATATTTGGCATACACTATTTCTAAGGCGAATTGACCTTGAGCTTTTTTTTTGGAACCGAGCTTACACGATCCACTTCCATAGAAAAGCTCATACAAGACAAGTGCCCAAAAATTGAGCTTGAATAGTGTGCAGGGAGTCTAGAATGGTCTGAGCTAGAGTGCAGTTGTGCGAATAAGACGAGGGAAAACGCGAAAAAAAAACCGCAAGTGCAAGCAATGCACGTGGAGTTATGTAACACTCCGGTACCCTCATGGACATACATAAGTCCACGCCTCTTTTTTTTCGAGTTCCAATTTTAATTAAGGAACGAAAATAAAACGCCACTGCCAGCGCTGCCTTGCCTTAAATAAATGCAAGCGCGTACTCATTGTGTTAGCCACCATAAGGCCGATGACGACCCCATCCATGGTTTCATGTCGGACTTTTGGGACTACGAC
Source organism: Drosophila willistoni (assembly GCF_018902025.1). NCBI lineage: Eukaryota > Metazoa > Arthropoda > Insecta > Diptera > Drosophilidae > Drosophila > Drosophila willistoni. The sequence goes on from NW_025814225.1 coordinate 34,439, forward strand.
CAAATAAATGTCGGCCCAGTCCATGAAACGTGCGCCTATCTGTGTAAACGGGAAATGCATTTCACTTCCGCTGTCAAATAGCAATTTTGCAAACATTTGCAACTAGTGCGACAACGGAATAGTTTTTTTTTTCCATATATAAAGTGAGTAAATATTGTATTGATTCCGTGCAAATATCCACAGGAATTCAATTTGTTAGCACCTCATCCTACTGGCATTGCGTCTAATAACCAAAGTCAAAAGGGGATGTATGGAATGGGAAGGAATTGTTTCTGCGTCAAATATAGAAAAACTTTTTGCATTTGAGCCTTAACTATTCCTATTCACTTTGCCTTGGACACACTAAGAATTTCGAATTCCAAAAAGCAGAATCTCTTCGTTGGTTAGCCAGAATAGGGAAAACTCCTCAGGGTTACAGAACAGACAAGACCAGAAAAAAGCGAAATGAACCTCCTCTCGTCCTGCTATTGTCTTTGTGTCGGCGGGGCACGCAAGTGAAGTGTACATATGTGAGAATCATTTGGAAAATTTGGCAACTTTAGTATTTGACATCCGGTCCATTTGGTCAATGGTGTGGGCGGTAACCTGAGAGCAATCAGACACATGTTCACCAAGTTCTCGTTTGTTGTTACCATTTTCCATGCATTTTAAAGAACTTTCAACAACAACAAAAAGTTGATTATGAAATTGCTCTGGCAAATTTTTTGCATAAACAAAATACAAAACAAACATAAATAGGCTGACATACAGTCAGAGACATACAATCGTCTGCTTTTGGCAGAGTGTATCCCACTACTAGTTTTCACCCTTCCCTCATCCCGCCCATTTGCTGTTTGCATAGGATCAAAAAAATAGAAGGACAGTGGCGAGTGAGCCAGCATGCGCATCCCAAGGCGCTTTTATTGAGCCCTTTAAGTTTTTAGTAAATAATACAAAAGCAACAACTCAAAAGCCTTGGCGGCAAATTGCCAACGTTCTATTGTAACTGTAAATGTTGTGCGATGCGTAGAATTCGGATGATCAATGATGGGCATGGGACAAAGCCCAATGCCAATTCCAATCCCAATCCCAAACCTATCCCTACCCAAGAACCCAAATGGGGGACAAGCGTTGAGTGGATCCAAGGGTCAAAACTTCTAAAGAATTTTGTACAAGTTTGCTTTAATTTTCAACATAATTGATTTCCATTAAGAACGCAAACCCCATTCCAGTCAGTCAGACATTCAGTCAAGTTATCAATGTCAGCCAGTTTGCCATGCAAATGATGCATTAAGTTTCGGTTTCTGATTTTGACTCTAGGACAGCTTTAATATACACACACACACGGAGAAACAGAGATATGAGTTTGAACAGAAATTTTGCCCAAAAAGTAGAATGTGCGAATGACATAATTGACCTTTAAGCAAATTACTGTGCTCTAGGAGAACTGTGCGAAGTGTAGTTTTAGCAAAGGTTTCTATTTCATTATAATCATACCTTAGTGTGTATGATTATAATGAAATAGAAACCTTTGCTAAAACTACAGTCTGGGGAAATCGAATAACTACCATGATTATTTCCAAAAATAACAACTATCAAATCATTGAATTATACATTTTGCAATATAGTTAGCAACAAATTTACTACGTTATTGTCCTGACATCGTAGTCATTTGTGATTCTCCAATTGAAATTAAAGAAAAATGTTTAATGTTCATGTTCAATATCTTGTGAGTCGAATTTTAGGTTATTATTTTTTAGGCCACTAAACAAAAACTATGCAGTACACAATTTCATATCGATTTCATTTTACATCTTGTCTAATATTTGGCAATGTCCTTTCCTTTTTCCCACCCCCTTCTTACAGTTTCATATGTACTTGAATAACCGCAAAACAAGAACAACAAACGAGAAAAGCAAAAGCAGTAAAATAAACAAAATCACAATATCCTATATACAATGCTATATGCAATGTTTCAATGGGTAAATAGTAAAATTCATTGAATAAGTATTAGACAAGATTTCTCCATTACATCACAAAAATTACAAGTTGTACAAGAAGCAGATAGAAAAAGAAAAAGGGGAAAAATATTCATTCGACAATTTGTCGAAAATAAATTTTCAATTGGAATTTAGCTTGAGCTTTTGGTTAGGCTTTATTGAGGTTCCTTTTTGTGGGTTATGGACACTGGCCAGTTCAAGCAGTGAACATGCTAATCTACTAGAGCAAATGGTATAGACTGCCCGTAGATGCCGATGAATGCAGATGCATATGGAGAAGAAGTTTGCCAGGTAAATACAATGCCAAACTTCAGGCAAAAGCTATCTGTGTGTGTGTGTGTGTGTGTATATGCAAAGAAAGAAAAGAAAAACTAAAATAAAAACAGAAAATGGAAGAGATGCTATGGCTAAAAGCATTTCATGCTACGACATCTGCATATGCAGGCTGACTCCAGGACATGCTGGCTTCCTCGATTGCTACGGCAGGACACGCAAAAGCGCAGCGCAAATATTGACCAAAATGCTAAAGCATTCAGAAAAGGCCAACAACAATGGGGCAAGGGTAAAGCCAAAGCTAAATCCTAACACAGACTATTTTTGTGTGTGAGTGGCTACGGGGACGGAGGAGGGCGGGGCTGTGGAGTTGCTGAGAGTAAGGGGCAGGATACATGTATGCCCCGATGCTTGGCATCCAAAGGCGTTTTATCCTTATGCTGGACCAATATTGCCCATTCGAAATGATGGATCACTTGTTCACTTCATTTACGTGAATTTTCTGGTACAAGTATTTCAATCCCTGTTTGTTTGATTTGCAATTCTCGCTTTCGGGTTGCACTTAACTATATTAATTTTCGAATCGATTTTCCTTTTTTCACATTTCTAAAGCTGTTTTCGTTGTGCTCAACTTAAGAATTTGTTTTGTTGGTGAGTATTTTGCGAATAACGGTAACAACACAAGTAGCAGGAAAGTTTGCCTGCTGCTAGTGGTGATGGTGGATCAAAATAATACCGGAAACCGGAAACTGCCAACGGAAATGTGCTTTGTCTTTTTGACGGCGACGGCGCAGCAGTTAGAAAATACTTGAAGCAAAGGATGTCGAGCAGCACTACCAACAACAACAACAACAACACCAAAAACAACAACAAGGACACCGACAACGACAATAAGAGACTGTACTCCCCCGCCTGAAACCCCTTACATTTCCATTTCTCTAGCCTCTCACATTTATGCCTCTTAATAAGAATATTTGTCATTTGATGTTAGCATTTTAGCTAAATGCGAAATTAAATGAAGTGGATTTACATATTTCGTAGCCTGCCTGTACTTTTAAGTACACATAGCAGTCACCCAACCACCATCACTCCCACCCACCATTCACTTACTCCTCACTGTCCTTTTTCTCTTTCTGTGTGTGTGTGTGTGTTTGCAGCTGCTCCGGAAAATAACTTTTTAATGAGATAAACTCGTTGATTTCTAGATTCTCTGCACTATGGTTTCCTTTGGTGGCCACGAAACGAGCAAAACGCCAGGCGCCCAGCTTCTGCTTCAGCTTCAGCTTTGGGAGTCGCATTCCCCGCGGATTACACAAAGTTGCAAAATTTTCTGTGACAAATTTATTTGTGTGCCGCATTATATTGCTGTGGGTGTAGGTGTGTGTGTGTGTGCAGGTTTTTGTGAGACTTTTGTGTTTGTGTGTGAAAACTTAATGAGCTAGCAGACTGTTAAAGGAGCTCAACAGCTGCTGTCGCCATTGCAGCTCAGCCGTTGCTGTCTTGAAATTAAATTCAAATATTCTACTTCTATGTATAGATATGTGTGTTTGTGTGTGTATGTGTATGTGCGGTTTCCATTATAATTTGGCAAAAAGTTTTGCCATTTCGGCATTTCTTTACTGAATCTACAGGATCTGCCCTTGGTTATTTGACGATGAAAAAAATATTAAAATAAATTTCAAACACAAGTTACACAAGATTGCGCATTAAAAAATTCAATATATTTTATTGTTTTATTACTATAAACTATACAGTTTAAATCATCGTTTGACCGTTCCTAGTTAGAATAGTCGTTAGACAAATAAATCTGCCGTATTCGCAACTTTTTTTTAACATTTCAAAATATAAATTCGATAAAATAAAAATATAAAAGCGTCATCTAATCGCAAAACTCAAATTCGATCTTCCAAAAAGATAGTTTAAGGTGGTTGCATCTCTCCTTGATGATATCCACACTATTCGCATCCATCCAGATCTCAACCTGTTCATTGGGGCAAATATCCGTGACTATAGGGGCTGCATTTTCCCGGCTCACCACAGCCCACTTCTCCGTCGTAATATCAGAGTTCTGCAGTTCCAGGAACTTGAAAATTCGATGCAAACAAGGTTCGACCTTTGGCCACGTAACTCTGGCGATAGAGATAGAACCGGATGATATAAATGGTCAGCAGCCCCCTTACATAAACATACTTCCAGAGATCAGGCAGTTTGTTGTGGTGGTAGTTTCCTCCTCGGAATGCGCAAAAAACTTCTGCGATCTGTTAGAAGAGTTCTTTGGTATATTTTTGGATTTCGGAAACGTTCGCTGCTTAGACTTTATTGCGGTCACTCCGGTGACTGAAACGAAAGAAGAATGAAAAGTTTTATTGTGACAGTTGAAGTTCGTTTGTTTGCTTCTACCATCATCATTTCCCTTTCTATTCTTTTGTCTCGTTTTTACTACATAGCAAGTTCGTTCCTTTTTTTATTCATGGTCTAATGATGGACCAAATGTGTTTTGGTTCAGAGTATGGCATTAATCAAATATCCGCATAATTAATTGTTCATAATAATGCTTGGGAGTGGCAAATGCTGCTATCTCACGTGACCTTAACGTGTACATTGGTACTCTATTTCGTGCCACACACACACACATCATGACGATGTTGCCACTGCGGCCGAGTGGCATCCAATGAAAACTGCATTTGCCATGCCAAACATTTTTGCCATTTGCCTTTTTGTGTGCACATCCATCATTTTAGCTTCATTAGAGGCATGCTCTACAAACGACAGGGTTCCAAAACCCAACCTCAATGCCTATATCGTGAGCCCTTAAAGGTATGCTATAAAGTATGCAATGTAACTGGACGGACGCGAATGCATTTGCCTGTGTTGACTCGACCCACGCGCCGTGGACCCCTTGGCTTATAATAACTTCTGACCCCCTCCAAACGCCCCTGGTTCCAACTTCATCCAAGTTGTTGAGGAGTTGATGAGTAGAGAGTGTGATAGAGAGTTTTATTTCCTAAGAAATATTACAAATTAAATCAACAATCCACGGCTCGATATCAAGTGACCGTTTTTGTACACTAGCCCTTCTAGTGTCTTCCAACACGTGTCTTTATTTATTTATTTTATTTATTTATTTATTTATTTATTTTACGTCAACTAACACAGCAGTCGACGAAAAAGCTTAAGCTAAAGACAGATAGTAATTAAATAAAGAAGGTAGCTTAGCTTTATACACAACTAAACATCCCCGGCCCGGTGGAGGTGTTTTATTTGCACAAGGTGCCAGCTATGCCCCGATTCACAGCCAATGTGGCCAGGGATGAGTTGCAGCCAATCCAAGTCCAGAATATTTTCATTGGTTTCGCTGTAGATGATTAAAAAGTATAGCGCGAAGAGAAGTGACAGAAAGATGAGGAGAGATAAGGTGAGAAAGGTTGTTAAAAGATTGGCAAAGAACACGAAGAGGTTCGTGAAGAGAGTAGTTAGTCAGACATCTAGTAAGGTGAATAGGAAAAAAGTTTCTGGTCCGACGTGAGGGAACACAAAAATACAGCGTATCTAGTAAATTGGTAGAAATGACTTCGCCGTTGACTAGTTTATGGAGAAAGAGAATGCCAAAAACAAGCCTACGGTTATAAAGTGAAGGAAGATTAATAAGAAGAAGTCTATCAGAATAAGAAGGTAGGCGAAGACCCGGGTCCCAATTTAGACCGCGTAGCGCAAACTTTAGGAATTGCTTCTGTACCGATTCAATACTACGCTGGTGAACATCATATTGCGGGTTCCACACTGGCGAGCAATATTCTAGAGTAGGGCGAACTAACGAAGTGTATAAAACCTTTGTTACATAGGGATCATCAAATTCTTTGGCCCAACGTTTAATGAAGCCGAGAAGGCAGCTTGCTCTGTTGACAATTGAAGAAATATGAACATTAAATGAAAGTTTAGGGTCAAACATAACGCCTAAGTCTTTGAATGATGGAACACAATCTAACAGAACAGACTTAATAGAGTAATGAGCTAGGAGCGGAGACAAACGACTGAAAGTCATAAAAGAACACTTAGAGGCATTAAGGTGTAATTTATTAACGTGGCACCAATCACAGAACGCATCGAGATCTGATTGCAAGTACTGTTGGAAAGAAGGATCATTATAGGAATAACAAATCTTGACGTCATCCGCAAACATGAGCACGCGTGAATGCGCCAAGGCCAAAGGCAAATCATTTATAAACAATGTAAATAATAGTGGGCCCAGATGACTGCCTTGGGGTACACCTGACGTAACTCGAACAGTTTTAGATATCGAGGAACGAAAAGACACCTTTTGGGTTCTGCCAATAAGATACGACTTTAACCAACCCAATAATTTTGGTGAAAAACCCATGATGTTAAGTTTCGCGAGAAGCAAAGAATGATCAACCGTATCAAAAGCCTTACTGAAGTCAGTATAAATAACATCAGTTTGACACTTTTTACGGAAGCCATGGTGTACAAGGGTAGTCAATTCTAAAAGGTTGGTAAGCGACGAACGACCTTTCATGAAACCATGCTGACAAGGAGAAATAGTGGATCTGGATAGATGTTGAAGAGAAGACGTAATAATTTTCTCAAACAGTTTAGGTATTGCCGAAAGTTTGGCAATGCCACGGTAGTTGGAAACATCCGATTTGCTACCCTTTTTAAAAAGCGGAATAATAAATGACTCCTTCCAAATATCAGGAAATCTACAAGTCTCACTCGATATAAAGAATAACCGAGCTAAAGGCTTAGATAGGGAAATAGAACACATTTTAAGGATGCAACTAGGTATATCATCAGGCCCGGGAACGAAGGAAGACTTCATAGATGACAAGCTAGAGAGAATACAGTCTTCAGTAATACTGGGAAAAAACATACAATTTAAATGTGGGATTGAAAAGGGATAGGGTGTGGGATCCGAAACAGTAGTAGAATATGTCGACTGAAAAAATTTAGCAAACAGATCTGCAATATCTAAATCATTATTAGCAGACTGGTCGTTAAGTCTGAAGGTGGAAGGTAGGACATTAGAGCGTCTTTTGGAATTGACAAAGTTGTAAAATCTTTTGGGGTTATTATAAAATTCAGCCTTACAGCGAACGAGATAATTGTTGTAACATTGAGTATTTAAGAGACAAAATTGAGATTTGGCTATACAATAATTTGCATAGTCAAGTCGCGAACCAGTTTTTTTAAATCTTTTAAAATATCTCGATTTAATGTTACGAAGATTAGAGAGCCTACGTGTGAACCAGACTGGCGAGCTGGAGACGGTAGAGACATTCACATAAGGAACGCATTTATCAATTAGAGAATTAAGAGCAGAATAGAAAAACTTCACTGCACAATCTATATCGCAGCACTCAAATAGAAACGACCAATCAAAAGAGAAAATAAGGCTGTTAAGAAGATTGAAATTTGTTTTACGAAAACATCTACGACGAGAATTTGAGATGTTTTTAAATAAATTAGTAACGGAATTGTAAGAAATAGTAACTTCAATGGTAGGATGATAAGGATCTTCAGGTTTCACTAGTGGCTGTGTTTGCGATACAGCACTAACAGTGGGATCAGAGACAAAAACAAGATCAAGGATTCTTTTAGAACAGTTAAGGAAAGAATTCAACTGATATAGTGGACATTCAAGTAGGCTATCAAGAAAAACATGTTGAGATGAAGGAATTAAGAAAGATAGATTATCATCAACAAGCCAAGAAATATTAGGCAAGTTAAAATCACCTAAAACTATAAGAACATCCCGATCTTTAAGACGACCAAAAATAGTTCGTAAAGCATCAGCATGGTGCACGTAGATCATGGTATCAGAAGCTGGAGGAATATAAGAACAAGAGATATATAGGCTAAAGTTAGAACATGTAACTTCGACGCAAATAAACTCAACACCTAAGGGGAGATCAATCGGCACCACACTTGAAGATAGATTCGAGTTTACAGCAATGAGTACTCCACCGCCACGACGACCAACACGATCAAGCCTATAAGAAATAAAATTATTAGAAAGAATTTCATTATCTAGAACAGAGGAGTTAAGCCAAGTTTCAGAGAAAGCTAATATGTCAGCTGAAAAGGTTTGGCTATCACAGAAAAGGTTCGACAGCTTGGTAAGAAGTCCTCTTACATTTTGATAATGAATGCAAAGACTAGACGTTATTAGTTTTTTGAAGCAGAAGATAAAGTAGGAAGGTGGACAGGCAACGGACGAGAGCGCTTATTGGGCGCAAACTCGTGTACAACTAGGCCCTCTGGCCAAAAATTAGGGTCAACCATAGCTGAGAAGTACTCATTTGGTACTGTAATTTTAAAAGAGGAGATTTCGCGAGGCCTAGAAAACTTAAACTTTTGAATTAAAACCTTAGCAGGGCAAATATTACCAATGTAAGCTGCCACAGACGACTCAGAAGTATCTGGAGCAAGCCTAGAAATAAATAATTGTTTGCGATGAGGCACTACAGTTAGTGGAGGAGGAGGAGCATTGGGATCCGCAAGTGATTGAGAGCCGGCATGATCCTGTGATTGATCAGAGTTCCCGTGAGGGATAGATTGAGGTACACCAGGGCTTGTAATGGGTACTTCAATCTGAAAAGAAGAGCATAAAGAGGGACAAGAAGATGGTGTAGGCGAAAGTAAAATCGGAGAGGAAGTAATAGAGAGAGCTGGCGACTGCTTACGAGGCAACTCAAGGGTACATATCTTGTGCAATTTCTCAGAAGGTGGAACAAATTTGAATTGCGACAATAATTGAACGCTAGAGTCACACTCGTTTGACAGCTGTTTGGCCAGTTTGTTTAAAGAAAGAAACCTTAAACGAAGATCCCTATACATACGGCTAAAATCAAGCTGCTGGCTGGCACAAGATGGGCAAGTCCATCGCATTAAGCCAAGCTCAGGCTTAGACACAGACAAACCAGAAAATTTGTCGTAGTCGCGGCCATTGAGGCCAGCACATTTTAAGTGAATAAGATTATCGCAGAGCCAACAAGATATTGCTCTATACTGATCATCAAAACGATCAGAATGTTTGCAATTAGGTAGACAACAAGCCATTGAAAAGCCGAAAGAAAGGCAAAAAAATTATATATATATAAGAATATATAGAAAAATTAAATTCACAGCACAAAGATAATTATTGATAAATAATCAATAATTACAAATAAAACAAAGAGACAGCTAGAGTGCACAGCACAACAGAGAGTGCAAGAACAGTTATAAGCCGAGCTTTGAGAGGCGGCCTTACAAAAGTGATTACGCGGGAGAGAAGCTAAGCACAAGCACAAAGCAGAGAGAACAACAAAGCCACTAGCACTGATGGTATGATGGGGGCGATGAGGGGAGCAACTGCAGAAGCAATGACGAAAGAGAAAAAAAAAGAAAAAAAAAAATATGTAATTGCACCAAACACTAATCACGAAAAAGAAAAAACTGTTTAAACTGATTAATTTGGCGAATTATGGAAATAAAACACAAGGGAGTCAAGCGAACAACACCAGCGGAAGTGTAAACAAATTAAGCACAATTAAAAATTGAGAAAAAACAATAAATATTAATAAAAACTCAGGAGCTATGCAAAAACACGACCGTCACGTCAGAGAGCAGAAAGCTTACAACACTAACAATCATAGCTAAATTATGTGTAGTCTAATACTATCAAATTACATTTCAATTTGAATTTAAATTCTAACGCTATTGTCATTTCTTCACAACATCCCCGCCACCGTGAATCTAGTCCATCTTAGATTCACCAAAATCCAGTTTGGCTAATAAGAAATCCAAAAATATCCCTAAGAACTGTTCTAACAGATCGCAAAAGTTTTTAGCACATTTCGAGGAGGAAACCACCAAACTGCACAAACTGCCAGTTCTCTTGAAGTATGTTTATGTAAGGAGTCTGCTGACCATTTATATCATCCGGTTCTATCTCCATCTCAGATTTAACCGAGCATGGTCTGGATTTGGTTTCGCAGCCTCCCATACCGCATGCTTCCTCCATACCACCATACGAGGGGATTTGTACACACTCCTCACTGGATTCGAGAACCTTTTTGAAGCTATTTTTAAAAGATGGAATATTTGGTCATACTGAAATTTGATTTCCTATTTCTAACACTTACCGTTTAGTCTCTATGGGTACGTTTCATGCCCTTGGGCATTTCGTTTGTGTCCCCGTTTGAGATTGCTTGATCCGGAGGAGAGCTCACTTAGAGAGAGCTGGCTACCATCCGATGATACAGTCTCAAAGCTAGAGTCCGATGAACTCTGACCACCAACCAAGACAGGCTCAACCATAATCTGGCCCACAAAATTATTGCCGTCGTAGCACGACATAATCGGCCTCACACGTTTATTACCTCCCAAGGCAGCAACTTTTGCTATGAGATCTGAATCGGCCAACGTTACATCAGAAGCAGAAATCTCCAATGTTCCCGGCTGAATATTGAACAGACTTTGGAGCTCTGTCTTAAGCTCGTATACGGTCGCTGAGATTGGGAGCTTCATAACCAATGGATGGAAAAGAACACTTGGTCACGATAATAAAAAGTAATATTCTTACGTTGACTAAACTTTCCGGATGGCAGGATCAATTGAACAGTCAACATAATTTCACTTTTTTTTTTTTTTTTTGATTTTCCGACGTAAAACAATAATTTTGTTTTATTTTGATGTTGACTGTATGAGTTCACGAAGTAGAATGAATACTGTACCCCCTTGACCAGGTCGAATTTTACAAACATCCCTGGTTTTCTTGGATCTCAAAAAAGTGTGAATTGCTGCTGTCCAACTGATAAAAATATATAAACTGAACAATGGGCAATGAAAAAGCCTGTAGTGTATCAATAAGAGAATTCAAGTTTATGGAATTCTTAAAAATACCATATTTTAAAGTCTCGCCATATACAAGGTTGATATTTACAAACGGCTTAGCTGATGGCGGAATTAATTAACAATTGTCAACATGACAACATGTATACATAGCCATTGCCAAATTGGTTTGCCTTTTATTTAACTGTGCGCTAATGTAATTGCACACACACAGTCACACGCAAAGTATGGCCTAAGGCATTGAAGCTTCTGTATTTTGTGTGGGGTCAAATAGAAGTCTGCGATTATTGTTCCAAGGTAACCAGAATTTCAGGATATTCCTGGTTAATTTGTATTTGGCAACACCTCAGTCATCTAACATAGTTGAAAATTGGAATTTATATTTTGAAGTGTTAAAAAAAGTTACGATTGCAGCAGACTCATTTGTCTACCGATTAATCTGACTGGCAACGGTTTAACGATGATTAACACAGAGCTTATCTTAATAGAATAATAATAAAATATATTGAAATGGTAAAAAAAAGTAGTAGCCGCATTATCAACGATGTCGTGTTTTGTTTCATGAAGGTTAGTTTGTTATGATCAATTTGTTTATATTGAATTTATATTTCCAAAAGATTACGTATACATTTGAAATGATATCAATACAATATCAATAAGTCTAATCTCAAAACTGGGGAAATCCCCGGACATTTCAAAAGTGTTAGAGCGTCGACAAGCATAAATGGCAACGATAATCACAGCTAAAAGTCATCAACATAATAAACCCAAGTGTTTTTTTTCCTGTGCTTTTCAGCTAGCTATCAGACAGTAATAACAAAAACTACAACAATATCAGGAAAATTGAGAAAGTAGGAGGGCATAGTAGGGTGGAATATAGACACAGGCAAGAGGCACAACAAAAGCTAAACGAAACATTTAAACATTTTTAGCAACATATTTGATCACGTTTTCTCAATCATTGCCCTTACAACCCTAATCAAATTTCACCTGATGGGAGTAGGAAAATTTAACCAAAAAACAAGCATGGACACACTGTGCACTGATTGCTATCTCACCCAGCACTGGGCCAGGTTGGAGCTGGTCTAGTCCTGATGCGTTCGTGCGTGCCGGTAGAGGGAGTGGGAAAAAAGGACACGAAATGGCGAAGCGAATGTTTTGTTTTGATTACAGCTTGACGGTTGCTCCTTTATTTTATTATGAATCTAATTCCTTATAATTCGTAACATATGTTTCACCCAAGCAACAACGGAAGCAAATAGGTTTTGAATTACAAATCAGGTTTTTGCTATTTTTTTTTGTTGGTTTTGTTTTTTGGCCAAGCAAGAGAAGGTCTCTTTTAGAAATTTAAGTTAAGACATTGCTGATGACGTTTAACGGTAATATGTATATAAATATATATATGTATATCTATGTGTATATACCTATGTGTTGGGCGACCAACGCCAGTTGGTCTTGCCATTAAACTAATGCCAAGTGATTTGACTTTTGCCTTTTGCCTTAAAACGCGCACGCAACATTCTGTTGACACTTTAAAGAACCTGAGAACCTCAGGCTGAAGCTGGGTATCCTTTTTGGTTTTGGGCAAATAGCAAAGCTTGCCTGCCTGCTGGCTGTCGCTTTCATATACATACATACATACAAATATGAATATTTCATATCAAACACACGTCATTAGAGAGACGAGCAAAGACGAGAGTCAGTCAGTCAGTTAGATTTCAATATTTTGCACCGCAAGAGACAAGGCAACAGCGAACTCGAACAAAAGCCCAGTCGTCTATGGATGTAGGTGGAATGGTGGATGTTAGAGGAATTGGGATTGGGGCATATGTGCTTGACTTGCATGTGCATGTAATTTACCTAAAGTTCGATCCATTCCGGCACAGAGCCAACCAGCCAGCCACCAGTCACCTTACCCCAAACATCGTTCTACTCACCATAGATATATGCGCCAGCTGACCTATTCCAGCAGTCAACCATAAATCCACACTGATGATGTACTTCATGCTATTGTGCTTTGGAATTATATCGCATATTTTTGGTTTCTATTGCACATTCCTTTTTCTGGCATGCCGCACACACCTACACACATACATACATCTCCCCGAGAACGAAACGTGGGGGGATGGGTAGAGAAAGTGAGACAGAGACAGAGAGATAATGTGTGCATATTACATCCCAGTTCCATGGCTACTACTTTTGTAATTTTTGTTGTCTGATGATATGAAGTAAGAATTACCTTTCGTGCTTACCTTACATGAAATTTTTTAACTTATATAACCAGAGCAATACCAAAATTTAAAGTTTTCTAATCACTTTGTATTGCATTGTACAACTACAGTGAATACCGGCAATAATGCATTTTGTTTAATTTTTTGTAAAAATTCGATCATCAAAAAATTTAAACCAACGAATTATTTACCTATATTAGTGGAAGTTTTTTTGATTTATGATAAATCTTTTGCGACGGTTTCTTTTATAACTAAATTGAACATGTAAAATTGAATCAAATCGTTTAAGCAAACCATTTTATCTGTTCTAACAGAACATATTATTGGATGCAAAAACAAAAAAACAAAATCATATGCGCGGATTTTTAAACCGAAACGTGATGTAAGGTCAAATGAATTCGCAAAAGAAGTATAGAAAAAGAAATGATTCTGGTTTAGTTTAGTGGTGGGCCAATGGATTATTTTTGAAGCACGATTTTAATGACTCTTTTTTGAGTAAGTGAACATTATTTACTCTCTCACTCAATTGTTTTCTCATTTTAGTCACTGACAAGTCAGTAAGTAAAATAATAATTAACTCCTTTTTGAAAATAATGTTTAAACGCATTTTATCGATATTAAAAATTCCTAGACTTACTTACATACAGATATTAAAAAGTAATCTTTCTCACTTCAGAAACAACCGATTTTTGCTATGTTGGAAATAATGAACAATCGAGTCACTGATCTAGTATGTAAGTGAACAAGTGATTCGCTCAACAAGTGACTCGGACAACTCAGAAATGGGTGATTCATAATATCTAAATTCTACATAGAAGTTTATTTTTCTTATTATTAATTTAGGCATTGACTGCAATAGCTTGAAATTTATTGAATTATTAACTTGGTAAATCACTCAAATATACCCACAAGCCTCTCCATTGTTATAGTTATTCAAACAGTAATCCGATAAATACCAAATAATCAAAGAGCACTCATTTGTAGCAAAACTTTTGAATAGCAAAAACTGGCAATCTGCTTGACCATAAATGAACGTTAACCAAACGGTTTTTTACCCATTCCTGGATGTGTGTTCAATTTTCTATATATGTGTGTGTTTTATTTTCGCTGTGTAAATCGCATTTTCGAATGCAAATGTAACTAAACCAATAATATTTGCAGCTGCTGTTGCTTTTCTTTTTTCTGTTGTTCTATCCTCTCCTGCCATTTGTTTAATATGAAGGACTGACTCATGGTGACTCGACCCACTCGACTGGGATTGGGGCCAATCTGCAGCATGGCATTTCGTTTTTTTTATCCTTTTTTTTTCTTTGTATAGGAGAAAAGTCCAAGCGAATTCAGTTGGACCAACATCCACACAAAAGTTAATTGCCGTGCAATTTTTGTATGCATAAATAATGGTAAATTTGTTATACACATCATTTTGATTGCGCACGCTAAATCATCATGCTCTAGCAGCAGTAACAACAGCAACAGCAACAGCAACATCAACAGCAGCAACATCAACAGCAGCAACATCGACATCAGCAGCAGTTGCAGACGATGAAAAACATTTCCAATGCCAAAAGTAAATGCGCGTAAAAGCGTTCAAATGGCTACACAAATATGTGTGACCAAAAGAAAAAAAATGTAAAAAAAAAACAAAAACGGCCCAGAGCACACAATTTGCAAATATTTATAAAATATAAATAGGAAAATTTTTCAAAACAAATAAAGTGAGCAGTCTAAAGAGTCAGCCTAACTTTAATATTCATACTAAACATGTGAGTCAATAGAAACTTTAGCAGCAATAGAAATTATAATATAAATCGTTTTTATTAATTAATAGTTAAATTCGAAAGTTATTTATTATTTATAAAGTATTAAATGGTTATTAAATAGATAGATTATAGCTTCTTTCTTTTAACTCTCACCTATTAGATTTTTAGAAAAATGTATGAACAATTTTGTTCACTTTTTTTAATAGTTAGACAAAATTAACACTTTTGAATCACCAGTACCATAAAACATCGGCCAGTTACAAGAATTAAAAAAAAACAATTAAAAAAAATTTTATTTTTAATTGGCTCCAAATCGTTTAATGGGTTTTACTAGATCTACCTCTCTCTCTAAGGATTCAAAGACAAATTGTTAATATTTTTTTTCGCAAAAAACTAAAATAAAGAGAAGACTGGCCCAAAAATTTTGCCATCACTGTATATCAAACATTTATTTTTGATGGAGAAATATGCCTATTGAATGTATCTACCTATAAATATATAACTCTATATGGATGTGTATATCTATTGAGAGTTAATAACGTTAGCATTTGTTAGCAAGTTGTGTATCTATAAATTTTTGAATTGATTTTCTTAGATAGTATGTACAGTTAAATCCAAAAGTTATGCCAGAATTTATTCATATTGATTGATGACACTGCTGTCAAGGATGAGGTCTCAACACCCCACACTCCTCTTCCATCCCGCTTAGCAATAGCACTTAGAAATCTTTGCAATCGAGAATAAGAAGAAGCTAAAGCTGAAGAACCTGAAGCCACAGCAGGCAACTAACTACATACATATATATATACATACATACAAACTGAATACTAACTATAGCGAAATGTTGGGCATCAAAAAACACACCACAAGCATAGCAAGGGCTTAGCACACACATACACGCCCTTCGGTCTGGCAGCTGTGTGTAAAATTCATCTGTCATCGCGTGTGTAGCACCAAAAGCTTATGACGTTAATCCTTTAAATGCGCCAAATGCATGCAAAACTTTTCCAAGTGCAACTATGTGAATATGAATATGAGTATGAGGAGTGGGTATGAGGAGGGTGAGTGTGTGTATGAGTGGGATTGAGTGCGGTGTGTGTTGTGTCAGTTCAATCGTCAACGTCGTCGTCTAAAGCGAAGGCTTTTGCAAAATTCTATGCCTGCCATGTTGGCAAGCAAGAGAACCGGGGAACGAGTAGACAACGCGGATCGACCAAGGAGGGAATAAAATTTTGTAGACGAGTAGAGGGGAGCAGTTAGGGCGTTAAAGGTGTCACCTTGTATGCTATGGTGTTTTCTTTCTTCTGCTTTTTTTTGGTTATATCTGCGCGCGAAATCAACCAACCGAAAGCGTTCAATCATCGTTAGTTACCATATTCTGTTTCTCCGTTCCGTCCCTCTGTTTCCTCTCATCCTTCCCTTAGTTCGTGTAAACCGAATGGTAAAGCAAAACCCCATACAAACGCAGCCCAAAAGGATAACTCAAGTTACAAAAGTTGCCTAGCAGAAAACAGAAAATCACCAACAAAAAAAAAGAAAAACAAGTGGAAACACAGTGAAGAGAAGAGGTATGACTGAACATTTTTTTGGTTTGGTGTTTGTCTCAAACTGGGTTAGAACTCACAGATAAAATTCATGAATATTTTGAGGGCGATGACTTGAAAGTGGTTAACAACAATTTCATGTAATTAAAGATGGTTAACAAGATTGCTAATGAAATTGAAATTACAACTTTAATGAACACAAAAGAAGAAAGAGTCAAATGGATAGAAAGAATTTTGTTTTTTTGAATTTAACCAAGTGCATGATCCATGACAGCAAAATGTCTCCTCTACAAAGCTAGCACTTGAATCACTTTTGTCCCAGAAGCACACACACACACATACATACACAGGAGAATGAGAGGACAGGATGAATTAGAGTCAGAGCTAGAGTAGGAGCCAGTGCAAGAGCCAGAGCCAGAGCCAGATCCAGAGCCAGATCCAGACCGAGGAATAACTGCGAGCCACATTTGGTTGGTTTGCTCGACTATTGCCAGTCAAGAGTTAACACGAATCAATTACGCACATAGTCAGAGAGGTGGAGAGTTTGAGATAGAGATAGAAAATAAGAGGATGGTAAATGGACAATGCATAGAGAGAGAAGAGTTCAAAAGCTATAGACTGGCACTCGGTCCAGCAGCAAGGACTACCAACTGTCATATGACATTTGGCCAGGCCAAAGGATTTACAATTTAAAGCAAGTGGCCAATAAACCAGATGAACGACCAGCTCGACCAAACGAATGTAATGTACGATTTTCTCTCCACATCTACTCTGCTCGTATGTACGAATGTGTGTGTGTCCTACCTTGGAAAGATGTTTGAAAAGCGAAATATTTGACTTCCTCCTGGCTAACGGCACTCACTCGTATGCATAGAATATGTGCTCAAGAGCTGGAAAAACGTTCCTGCCAATATCCAATTGACTTTATGGCCAACTCCTGACAGCGACAGTTGTGTGTGGAATAATGACACGACAACATAGTCGTGTGTCCCATGTATGAATGGTAATAAAAACCATAATTACAACATAAATGACAGCTGTTACACCGTCATCATCACGGTCAACCGGTGCGACAGAGAGCAAGGGAGAGGGAGAGGGAGATTGGGGCATAAGCCCAGGTTCAAATTAACAGCTATTATCAAACTATAAAGCTCAAATAGATGGCCATTATGTTTAGACGATTTTTTTCAGGCGATTAAGCCCAAATCCGAAATATAACAGCAACATTCGGTGGTTACCATGAAATAATTAACCAAACCTTTTCATAATCTATGCATCTAATAATTATAATTAATGAAAATTAAGCCAAAAAACGTAATAGTTATAAATTTGATTAAGTACAACGATATTCTAGGACTTATTCTAGAATACTCTCTCGAGTTGCTGGTAAGATGAACCCAAAAGCATGAAAAGCTAGACTATAATGGAAAAATTGTTCTAAATTCAAAGAATTCTACTTGAACATTAGTGCCTCTTTGCCCTGGTATATCATCAATGGCTGAAATACTGTTGAAATCAGCACAGCTAAGGAAGGGACATAAAATCTTACAAGATTTGAATCAAAAACTTAAGAGCACTTAACCAAACTTACCCATAAAACGACGTCGATCGAACTGTAGATGATATTCATGCAAACTAGGTAACACGCCTTTATAGTTGAGTCTCTGGAGATTCTCTTTTAAAGCGTAGTAATGGTGTTGGATCAGCTCCGCTTGTCGACTTAGTACATCCTCCTGCAGCGATGAGCTGAAAAAGTAATGCAAATCAACCAGCGGAGAAGTCCAAGTAGTAAATTGAAAATCGATGGGCAAACAAGTAGATGGTTTGCCTTTGTCATCATATTTAAACATCACATTTGTTGTCCAACAATCTCCATGGGCTATGGTCTGGAAATCATTCTCATCCACATCGTACGATCGAGCAGCGTATTCCATTAGATTATCCAAAAGCTGTTCCATTTTGTCGTAGTAGCGAGAGTTCAGTTTTGGCTGGGACTTTACATAACGCAACAGCGTTTGTAGAGTATGGAAAAAAGTTTTTTGTAGCCGGTGACGCCGCGTGAAAAGAACGTTCCTTCAGCACTGTTGCTGCTGCATGAAATTTCGCTAGCATTTCCAGTGTAATTTTTGTGTGCTCCAGATCCATTTGCTTGAATCGATCGGTATTGGTGTACTTGAGTGGCGATAAATCTTCAAGCAATATGATGCTCAGTTCTCGATCAACGCATACAGCATCAGCATGCAGTTTCTCAGTAACGCCTACTTCCTTAAGTAGTTCGGCATCCTAGGTAGCACAAACTCATACATATCCATTTCACGTGTATACACATTGTATTCGGCAAAGAGTTTCGCCTGTGGATTATCAGTTGGACATGCCTCCTTTAGCACATAAGTTTTCTTATGTATATTCAACATGGACATGTGTCATTACACCAACATAATTATCACCCTTTGCTGTTGCTGCGTTTGAGCAGAGCTTAAGGATCTGCAGTTTGTCATCTTTGTAAAAGGATCTCAGCTTGGGCTCTAGATAGGACTTGGTTAACCAAGCAGGCCAGGCCGTTTCTGTAATAAAACCTGACACATGACGACAAAATCTCAATTAAATTGGGACATCCCGCCTTATATATGTATTAGCTAAAGAGAACTTCACATATATATCAATAAAATAAAGTATCAGTCTAACACTCCTGTTTTGCACCCTGTAACTGTCGACATAGGTCAGCAAAACACAAAGTTTAGTGACACTGCGATCCTTTTGCTCAATAAAATGGAGGCAAAACGGATAAACTTACTCCCGCTGTTCCACCAGGACTTCACCTCGATTTCCAACTAGAGTTACCCGAACCACTTGAATTATATTGAGAACGCGTGTAATAGACTTTAGAGAAAATGTTTAGTATGCATATGACTGCTCAATGGGATTCATAAACGACTAGCAAAAACAGCCTGTGGGGGGTTCTTTGTGAACGTCATAGCTAGTATTTTCACAGCGTATTTTATGTATGTCGGCTATCCATATTAACCGAATCCCTTGCCTGGATTTTTATTAGAGGAGAATACAAAAGAGTTACGGACATCACTTCTTGCAGGCGCTATAGATGATAATTGCGCTCCGCGTCTGTACCCACCCTACCATGAGCCTGCCAGCGAAAGTTATCGCAGACTCCTAAAACGAAAGCTAGGACTTCTTTTTCTACATCAGGGAACTAAAGAAATTAATGATTCATAATAAACTTAATATTTATTCAAACATTTCAAAATAATTAGCATCATCTTGCTATAGGTTCGATCAATTTGATCTACAAAAATTCTTCATTTTCAAAACAGTTTAGCTAAATAGCTGAATCTCGGTACAATTCCGATTATGAAGGTTGCAAATGTTGCATGTTGGTTCTTATTACCAATAATTACTCTACTACTTAATATTCATGATTTCCTAACTTTACTATAATTAAACTTTTACCATTAGTTCAAAAAAAAAATTTAAAAAAAGAAAAAAAAAAAGAAAAAATTATACATTTATGTGGCGTGATTACGCGAATATCCTCATCAGTTGCATTCTCTACATACTTTTATCTATAAATGTCCATTGACAATGCATTAAATGCTAATGCTCACCCGAATAAATTCAGTTCATCAGATAAATTTATAAAAATATAAGGAAAATTGGTTTTGATACACTTACACCTTGTTAATTTTTCCCACGCAGAAAGATCTTTCGTTGTGTTGTTGTCGCTGTTGAAAATAGGAAGGTTTACATATTCCAAATAGAGCTAAAGCATCATACATTGTGAATTTACATGCATACTCAAATTCTGAAAAATGAAAATTATTAACTAACGAAAATATAAACTGGCATTGAATTCCATTTCCTTTACAATTGAACCATTTAGCCAACAACCAAAAAAAAAAGGAAATTCAATATAAACTTATCTTAAAATTGATTCTAAACTACTGGGGAGCCTTATGTTGACTCATTTCACTTAATCCTGGTTATTTCGTCCGTTCCGAAGACGAATAAAAAATCTCCTTAGGCAAATTAAACGCCTTGGTTATACTTGAAAATAATTCCAAAATGCTCTTCTCATTTACATGATGTGTTGAGTGAGGTTAGGTTTGGAAAGGTTAGATTTAATACTTCCTTCTACTGGCCATCCTTCATGCTTTAGGTTAGGTTACAATTGGGAAAAAGGTTAGGTTTCGAACATCCTTCTAGGTTTAGAATCCTACACGTGTTCTGCTGGTATGGTCTGGATTACCTGTGAGACAGGATAAGCGAAAGTGCGATGTTGACAATGATAACTGTATCAACATTCGAAATTTGCTTCGCTAACGCCGTATCCTTACTACAATCCGAGGTAAAAG
The DNA here is from genome assembly GCF_018902025.1 of Drosophila willistoni. Lineage (NCBI taxonomy): Eukaryota > Metazoa > Arthropoda > Insecta > Diptera > Drosophilidae > Drosophila > Drosophila willistoni. The sequence goes on from NW_025814225.1 coordinate 55,443, forward strand.
TTAAATATATTTAACTCTCGGATTTCCACAATTGATCGTCGGTTCAAGCCGTTGACTGACGCAAACAGTTCACTCACAAAAATTTTGAGACTGGTGGGGGCAAGTCTACCGAAGAAATGTCAAGCAAGGCGAATTACTAGAAAAATTGCCAATACTTGGTGGAAACTATTTCCGATGATTAATCTCTTGAACACATACACACGCATAAACTTTTATTTTCGCACACGCATAGGGGTTATGATGCACTCACCTATTGGGTTATTTAAAACTTTGGACCAATACGTCCGATCAGTTGGAATTCACGTGGAGAAAAGAAAGAACACTTTTCCAAAAAACACGCTGTCCAATAAGTCTCTTTTGCCTTATTTTTCTTATTGTTTTATCCAAACTTCATTTATAGAAAAATAATGTAAAGCAATGCAAAACAAACCGATCAGCTGTGTGGCATTGCCACTTAGTTCACTCTTTTTTCAGCTGGTTATCTACATTTCGATTCTCACCACTTTAGCAAATATCGATAACAACAACAAAAATACTAAATAAGCGAAATCAGTTGAATTTTAAAATAACTGAAATTCCTATACATTACACCACTGTTTAATTCGTAGTTTATTCAACGTCATGAATTCAACAGAAATGTGAAAGTCTGTGATATTACAATATTTATTGACGAATATCCTTCGCATGGAAAGTTCCTACTAATTTCCCTTGCAAATCTTCTAGAATATAGAATATGAATTCCCTTGTTTTTCAGGAACACGAGCTTTAAGAAACGCCGGGCAAAGTTTTGCATTAATTCCTTTACTAAAATTGCTCTGAACAAAATTCCTTCTATAAACTTCCTGACCAACTTTGAAACAGATAGGTCTGGTTCTTAAATTATATTGGTGGGCTTGTTGTTCATATGCACTTTTCAAGTTCTCCCGTAACTTTGATCGTAATAATTTAAGCTGATCATCTCGATCGAGCTGTACTACTGGTTCATCTAACATTGTTAAATTCCTTAGCAGTTTATATTGACTTGCATGGGTTATCATATCTAATCCATACACACACATAAATACGCATGGTATGGAGAAATCTTTAAACTTTTATGATAACTATTTCTTAAGGCACAACTTATTTCTTGGATATGGGTATCCCACTCTGTTTGATCAGATTTTAAATACGAACGAATAGCGGACACGATCGAGCGATTCACTCTCTCTGAAGCATTTGATTGAGGGGAATATGCAGCTGTATAAGTATGCTGAACTCCAAACGTAATTAAAAATGAATTAAATTCGTTTGATTTAAACTGCACTCCATTATCACTTACTAAAATTTCTGGCACTCCATAGGATAGAAAAATCGGACTTTGAAGAAACTCTTTAATTGGTTTTGTTGTGAAGTTTTTCACTGGACAAAGCCATTGAAATTTGGTCAAATGATCTAACACAATAAGTAAACCTATGTTTCCTTTTCTACTCCTTGGATATGGTACTAAGAGGTCGATATATAAACGTTGAAACGGTCGTTCAGACACTGCCTGTTTACCCATGGGTGGTTTTAATGTCCTATTAGGAGGTTTAGTACACTTACATACCTCACAATTACGCACATATTCTCGAATCTCGGAAACCATCCCTGGCCAATATAAATGTCTTTTTATTAGTTCCACGGTTTTTACCATGCCTCCATGAGCTGTAATAGTGCTTTAATAGTACTTTAACATCAGGGTATGACTGCACATTTTGTAGTACTTTTTCCTTTAGTTTTTGATCATCTTCATCCTTAAAACAGTCTGAAGATAAATCAATTTCTGGCCCAAATGAGTCTAATTGCGCGATCTCTTCAGAGTACATACGCGACAATGCATCTGGTACTATATGTTCTCGTCCTTTTCTATGACTTATCTCAAATTTATAACCTTGCCATTGCATAGCCCATCTCGCTAGACGCCCTTTAAGATTGGACTGCTTCATCAACCAAGATAGACTGGAATGATCTGTTACAATCTCAAAATCTTGAAGTTCTAGATAACAACGATAGCGTTCTACACCCCAAACTACGGCTAAGCATTCACGTTCCGTGACACTGTAATTTCTTTGTGCCGCGTTTAGCTTCTTGCACATATAGGCTATGGGTTTTTCTTCGCCTTCCAAATCCAATTATACTAAAACTGCACCAACACCAACATCGCTTGCATCATATTGAAGAAAAAACTTTTTACTAAAATCTGGGTTTTGCAAAACTGGAGCAGTCGTCAGTTGTCTTTTGAGATGAAAAGTTTGCGATGAATCTTCGATACCATCCTGCTAATCCTAAAAATCCACGCGTTTGTTTTAGGGACTTTGGTGTGGGCCATTTCAAAATCGATTCAATCTTGCTTGGATCGGTTGTAATTCCGCCTCTGCCCATTATGTACCCTAAATATTTAACTTCGGTCACACAAAACTGACTCTTCTTGAGATTTAACATTAGATTCGCTTTACGAAATTGATCCGCTAATCTCATCAATACTGATATATGTGAATCAAAATCTGCTGTTACTACACATAAATCATCAAGATATCCAAAACAACAATACTTTAAATCCGCTGGAATAATTCGTCCATTAAACTGCACATAGTTTGCGGGGCATTGCACAATCCGATTCCATTACTCGAAATTGGTACAAAGGCCTTCCTGGTATAGTAAATGCTGAGATGCCACGAGATTCTTCTGATAATTCCACTTGCCAATACGCATCTTTAAGATCGATTTTAGTAATGATTTCGGCACGAGGAAGCCGTGCGAATATCCCATCAATACTTGGTAGCGGATATGCATCCTTTGTCGTACACGCATTTATCTTTCTAGCATCTAGACATAATCTCACTTTCTCAGGTTTAACTACTAATCTCATCGGAGAACTCCACGGACTATTTGATAACTCTGTAACTCCTAACTCTATCATTCGATCTACTTCGCTATACATTAATTTTTCCACTGCTCGGGATACGGGGTAAAACCTTTGCTTAATCGGTTTCGAAGATCCGACATATATATGATGTTTAATCAACGTTGTTCGCCCAAGCCCTTTCCTTTCAAATGACGGAAATAATGAAATAATGGCTTGAAGTTGTCTCTTTTGACAGTCAGATAATGGGTATGATTGTTCCTCTTTACTATCTGGAATTCTGAATTCGCTTTCGTAATCTAAAGCTGATAACAAACCTGGCGCTAATTGAAACGCTTTCCAAAAATCTATTCCCAATATCATCCTTTTCTGAATGGACGGTATGATGAATAACTTTATCGGTCTAGTTTTATTTTTATACTTTGGATACTTTGACCAATCTTCTGAAGCCAAAGTCGAACCCACGCAACTTATGTTCGCGCCGGTATCTAAAAGACCTTGTTCACGAAAATTTAAAAATGATACTTCCGCATACAATCTTCCATCCGACTTTTCATGAATCATTGACGAAATAAGTAAACGCTTAGTTTGTCTAACTGCTTTCGAAAAACTTCGCAATCGCGTAGTAGATCTCTTTGGTCGTGACCGAGTTGAAATTGGGTTGCTTCCAAACATTCTACTATGCACTTTGAGATAATTTCTCAAACGTTCTTGATAGGGATTCACTGACGATATAACTGGCGTCTTATCGTAACAGTTAAAAGGTAAGTCTGGTATTTGGTTTGCGTGCTCTATTGGTTCTGAGCTAGCCGGTAAATCAGGTAAGATTTCAATTAAAGATTTTTCGGGACCATCCGAGCTTTCACAGATGGACCCTTCACTAAGTTTTCCGCTTTCTTGGCAATAGAATTTTTACATTGGGCCTTATATACGTTTTTCGAGCCACATCCGTAACAAAATATAGCGCGAGGCTCTAAGCAGTTGTCCCAGCCATGTCCCTCTGCATCACAATTCCAACACCGAAATACTTTAACCGGAGCTTGCACTGCTTCAACATTTAAATCCATCTTTTCGGAGAGTTCGAACTTTTCTGGCTCTTCTACTTCCGCAATGTTGCGTTTAGCATACTGAAAATTGGCTGAAGTTTTATTTGCTTTCCTAGAGACTACATCTCCTAATAAATTTTCTCGCATTTGCACTAGCTTTCGAAGATGAGGTATAGAGAGAATAGGTATATACAACAATTCATGACGAATGTCCGGCAATAAAATACGTGTGAGCAACTGAATGAGTTGTTCTTCGTCTATGCTTTTCGACATACGTGATATCTGAGTCATAATCTCATCGTAAAAGTTTTCAAAGCTTTCTCCTACCTTTTGTTTACGCCCACGAATATCTTCTAGTATATCTACATCACTTCTGTAATCTTTATATTGATATTTCATGGCTGCACAAAATTCTGACCACTCTAAGTTTACTACATCCCTACGGTATCTCCAATACCACTCTTTAGCTTTGCCTACTAAAAGAATATGCAAATTTTTGCATACTGCATCAAAATCTTGGTTTAAGCAATCGTCCGTTAACGTTTTGATACGATAAAGAAACTCTTCGACCGTAACTCCTTTTGACGAACCGTCAAAATTTACATTCCAACTATGAATTAGCTGTGTAATTTTATCTGGGTTTTGACCTGTTCTGCTTGGTCTGACTGTAGATGAACTCCTAGGAATACTTTGGTTTTGCGCTGACGCATTTACATGTTGCTGTGTAATTCCCATTTGTCCTATTCTTCGGTCTATTATGGACTCTATTTGATTACTAATTCTGTCATAATCAATTTCTATCGACGCTCGCGCTGGTCTTCTATTAGCGTCTAAGCTTCTTCGAGGTATATTAGACCCATTTCCTGGAGGTCTTCCTCTTTGTTTTCTAATCGTTGTGGGTCGGTCTCCTGCAGACATCTCTATATTTGCAGTTGCTTGATTAGCTTGTTCACCCCCAATAAAATTTCTACGAGAGCGTGTATTTGGGCCTTTCGGCACCGCTCCTGTTGTGATTGTACCTATGTTTACAGGACGTTCGGATTCTATCTCTACAAACGGCATGTTTTGCACTTCCAAATCTGCTCTACGTATCGACGCATTACAAACTTGACATACATTAAACTGATCAATCCATTCTGATATAAAACTTTTATGAAATAGATGATGGCATGAAGTTTTCACCACCAACTCTTGCGTGGCCCATACTGCTTTCTGACAAATTGAGCATAACGCATCTGAGATCTCATGAGCTAAGTTTTCTTCACTCCTAGTGAGAACCATTTTGACAAATTTCTTGTTAATATTGTTCGTGATTAAATTTTAATTGGTATTTTATCTTAAATCATATCGTTCCCTTAATGTGAATTTGAAGTCACTATCTTATTTTTCTAATAATGAGTCCTATACTCTAATATATCCCAAAACAAATTTATGAAAGGAAAGAAAAAGATTAAAGAATACACTGGGTTGCTCCTGGCAAATAATTTTAGATGCATCACTCTTTTAACTGGTCACGATTTAACTTAGCCAAAAACCTGAATTTCCCAGCATAGTTTATGACTGCACTATTTAAGTTATAAGATTCCATTTGCACCTGGTGCTTTCGAAAGAGAGAAATAAGATTGTTTGTGTATTTTTTTCTTTTTATGCAATGCCAATATTAATTCACCCCTGAATTGAATGGTCTTTATAACTGCTTCGCAATTATAAAGAATTCCAAAATCCAATCCGTTGATCGAATCTTATAGCAGATACATAACAGAAAAGGAGAAAAGAGAAAAAAAAATAGAAAGCAACAAAAAGATCCTCCAAGCTATTGGTTTAGCGCTCTAGTGGTCGTAGACGTAAAAACACTACGTTACGAATTCCAAGCTAAATCACCAATACCAGTATTAGAGTAACAGAAAATATGCGAAAAGATGAAGTTTACTTAGTCAATCCTACTACTAGAGGTCGCTGTGGCGGAATTACTACCATACGATTTCCATTTAGTTGCATAGAGACCGCATCCATAACATTCAAACTTTACACAAAAATAGAATGAAAAGAGAATACCAATGACACATTCGGTCTTTTCTGACGAAAGCTCAATATGGTCTGATGTTATTCGATCCCTTTACACAAAGTGTAGAGAAAAAAAAAAATTTTAAGTCAACCTTTCGTCCATGGGACCAACTCTTGCCCTAAAAAGTAAGACCACTTTTTTTTAAGGATCACCATTCTAGGACTTTGCGTTACGGCAAATATGTAATAGACTGCCCCACGTTGGGCGCCAATATGTAATAAACCCTGAGACATGACGACAAAATCTCAAAAAAAATTGGGACATCCCGCCTTATATATTTATTAGCTAAAGAGAACTACACATATATATCAATAAAATAAAGTAGCAGTCCACCAGGACTTCACCTCGATTTCCAACTAGAGTAACCCGAACCACATGAATTATATTGAGAACGCGTGCGATAGACTTTAGAGAAGATGTTTAGTATGCATATGACTGCTCAATGGGATTCATAAACGACTAGCAAAAACAGCCTGTGGGGGGGTTCTTTGTGAACGTCATAGCTAGTATTTTCACAGCGTATTTTATGTATGTCGGCTATCCATATTAACCGAATCCCTTGCCTGGATTTTTGTTAGAGGAGAATACAAAGAGTTACGGACATCACTTCTTGCAGGCGCTATAGATGATAATTGCGCTCCGCGTCTGTACCCACCCTACCATGAGCCTGCCAGCGAAAGTTATCGCAGACTCCTAAAACGAAAGCTAGGACTTCTTTTTCTACATCAGGAACTAAAGAAATTAATGATTCATAATAAACTTAATATTTATTCAAACATTTCAAAATAATTAGCATCATCTTGCTATAGGTTCGATCAATTTGATCTACAAAAATTCTTCATTTTCAAAACAGTTTAGCTAAATAGCTGAATCTCGGTACAATTCCGATTATGAAGGTTGCAAATGTTGCATGTTGGTTCTTATTACTAATAATTACTCTACTACTTAGTATTCATGATTTCCTAACTTTACTATAATTAAACTTTTACCATTAGTTCAAAAAAAAATTTAAAAAAAAGAAAAAAAAAAAAGAAAAAATTATACATTTATGTGGCGTGATTACGCGAATATCCTCATCAGTTGCATTCTCTACATACTTTTATCTATAAATGTCCATTGACAATGCATTAAATGCTAATGCTCACCCGAATAAATTCAGTTCATCAGATAAATTTATAAAAATATAAGGAAAATTGGTTTTGATACACTTACAGCTTACATGCATACTCAAATTCTGAAAAATGAAAATTATTAACTAACGAAAATATAGACTGGCATTGAATTCCATTTCCTTTACAATTGAACCATTTAGCCAACAACCAAAAAAAAAGGAAATTCAATATAAACTTATCTTAAAATTGATTCTAAACTACTGGGGAGCCTTATGTTGACTCATTTCACTTAATCCTGGTTATTTCGTCCGTTCCGAAGACGAATAAAAAATCTCCTTAGGCAAATTAAACGCCTTGGTTATACGTGAAAATAATTCCAAAATGCTCTTCTCATTTACATGATGTGTTGAGTGAGGTTAGACATATTGAAAAGGTTAGATTTAATACTTCCTTCTACTGGCCATCCTTCATGCTTTAGGTTAGGTTACAATTGGGAAAAAGGTTAGGTTTCGAACATCCTTCTAGGTTTAGAATCCTACACGTGTTCTGCTGGTATGGTCTGGATTACCTGTGAGACAGGATAAGCGAAAGTGCGATGTTGACAATGATAACTGTATCACATTCGAAATTTTCACTTTGCTTCGCTAACGCCGTATCCTTACTACAATCCGAGGTAAAAGTTAAATATATTTAACTCTCGGATTTCCACAATTGATCGTCGGTTCAAGCCGTTGACTGACGCAAACAGTTCACTCACAAAAATTTTGAGACTGGTGGGGGCAAGTCTGCCGAAGACAGGTGTCTCAAAGAAATGTCAAGCAAGGCGAATTACTAGAAAAATTGCCAATACTTGGTGGAAACTATTTCCGATGATTAATCTCTTGAACACATACACACGCATAAACTTTTATTTTCGCACACGCATAGGGGTTATGATGCACTCCCCTATTGGGTTATTTAAAACTTTGGATAAATACGTCCGATCAGTTGGAATTCACGTGGAGAAAAGAAAGAACACTTTTCCAAAAACCACGCTGTTCAATAAGTCTCTTTTGCCTTATTTTTCTTATTGTTTTATCCAAACTCCATTTATAGAAAAATTATGTAAAGCAATGCAAAACAAACGATCAGCTGTGTGGCATTGCCACTTAGTTCACTCTTTTTTCAGCTGGTTATCTACATTTCGATTCTCACCACTTTAGCAAATATCGATAACAACAACAAAATACTAAATAAGCGAAATCAGTTGAATTTTAAAATAACTGAAATTCCTGTACATTACACCACTGTTTAATTCGTAGTTTATTCAACGTCACGAATTCAACAGAAATGTGAAAGTCTGTGATATTACAATATTTATTGACGAATATCCTTCGCATGGAAAGTTCCTACTAATTTCCCTTGCAAATCTTCTAGAATATAGAATATGAATTTCCTTGTTTTTCAGGAACACGAGCTTTAAGAAACGCCGGGCAAAGTTTTGCATTAATTCCTTTACTAAAATTGCTCTGAACAAAATTCCTTCTATAAACTTCATGACCAACTTTGAAACAGATAGGTCTGGTTCTTAAATTATATTGGTGGGCTTGTTGTTCATATGCACTTTTCAAGTTCTCCCGTAACTTTGATCGTAATAATTTAAGCTGATCATCTCGATCGAGCTGTACTACTGGTTCATCTAACATTGTTAAATTCCTTAGCAGTTTATATTGACTTGCATGGGTTATCATATCTAATCCATACACCGCATGGTATGGAGAAATCTTTAAACTTTTATGATAACTATTTCTTAAGGCACAACTTATTTCTTGGATATGGGTATCCCACTCTGTTTGATCAGATTTTAAATACAAACGAATAGCGGTCACGATCGAGCGATTCACTCTCTCTGAAGCATTTGATTGAGGGGAATATCCAGCTGTATAAGTATGCTGAACTCCAAACGTAATTAAAAATGAATTAAATTCGTTTGATTTAAACTGCACTCCATTATCACTTACTAAAATTTCTGGCACTCCATAGGATAGAAAAATCTGACTTTGAAGAAACTCTATAATTGGTTTTGTTGTGAAGTTTTTCACTGGACAAAGCCATTGAAATTTGGTCAAATGATCTAACACAATAAGTAAACCTATGTTTCCTTTTCTACTCCTTGGATATGGTCCTAAGAGGTCGATATATAAACGTTGAAACGGTCGTTCAGACACTGCCTGTTTACCCATGGGTAATTTTAATGTCCTATTAGGAGGTTTAGTACACTTACATACCTCACAATTACGCACATATTCTCGAATCTCGGAAACCATCCCTGGCCAATATAAATGTCTTTTTATTAGTTCCACGGTTTTTACCATGCCTCCATGAGCTGTAATAGTGGAATCATGCGCACGTGAAATAACTTCTGCGGTCATTCTTTGCGGCACCCACAATTTCCACAATTTCTTTCTGTACTCCTCGGTACCATCATTATGTTCAGTCCTAATATAGACCAAGTTATCCATGACTTTAACATCAGGGTATGACCGCACATTTTGTAGTACTTTTTCCTTTAGTTTTTGATCATCTTCATCCTTAAACAGTCTGAAGATAAATCAATTTCTGGCCCAAATGAGTCTAATTGCGCGATCTCTTCAGGGTACATACGCGACAATGCATCTGGTACTATATGTTCTCGTCCTTTTCTATGACTTATCTCAAATTTATAACCTTGCAATTGCATAGCCCATCTCGCTAGACGCCCTTTAAGATTGGACTGCTTCATCAACCAAGATAGACTGGAATGATCTGTTACAATCTCAAAATCTTGAAATTCTAGATAACAACGATAGCGTTTTACACCCCAAACTACGGCTAAGCATTCACGTTCCGTGACACTGTAATTTCTTTGTGCGCGTTTAGCTTCTTGCACATATAGGCTATGGGTTTTTCTTCGCCTTCCAAATCCAATTATACTGTAGTATGTTCATACAACTAATAACTCAACACAATGAGCTCAACTTGTAACACTTTGTTGCAAGTATAAACAATTAAACATATACGCATTAAAATATAATTGTGCACTTGAATATGTTCATATGTATACATTGAAGTATTCACATAAACATATTCAAGTAAACATACAATTAAGCATGAACATATATGTATGTACATTTGTATATGCACATACATATATTCACATAAGCACTGTATGCACAAGCGTAACATGAGCTAGAGCCAGGCCAGCGTGTGACCGCTGACCAAGCACTTTGATGCATGCGCTCCAACAGTATGTATGTATGTATGTACTGACACTCTCCCTCTCTTTTGTAGCTGTCGCATAAATCGCAGCATAAGAATAAATATGTAAAATTAGCCTAAGCAAAAGAATAATTTGGAATAAAGAATTCAATCAAAAACTCCAGTCAACCGACACAGACGTGTCTCTGATTATTATTTTTTCAACCCAACGGAACCCGGTCGAAGGAGTTTTTACATGGCGACCGTGACAGGACCTGAGCTGCACACAACATATATATAAATTATAATAACATAATTTTATATTGAAAAGCGATGACATCTAAATGATGCTGCGACAACTAATATATGGAAAAGCGACAACAACTAAATGATGCTGCAACTTATTGGCAAGAAAAGAAACAACTGACAGAGATTGTAGCAACAACAACAGCATAAACAACAGAGAGTAAATAATTTAATAATAATTACTGGAAAAAATAATAAGAAAAATTATGTAAGCATTAAACATTTAAAGCTAAAGAACAGCTATCAACATCAGTTTCAACACCATAATACTGAAGATATCTAGTGAATATATTTGAGTCTCGTTCGTTATCCCAACGATGAACATCAGCATCAACACATAGTTTGACTAAAAAAAAAAAAAAAAAAAAATACATGAACAACAGTGAAGATATTCCCTTTGCGGAATCTGCTCCTGTCGAGCAAAGGATGCACTGACGCTAAAAGAAGCGCTAGAGCTGTATCCAACGATGGACCGCGGCCACTAACAATAGAGGAGTACAGAGCCCGGCAGCAGACGAGAATCCCCAAAAGACGAACGGGGCGGTGAGGTGAGACGCCTGCTCACCCAGAAAAGACTGCAGCAGGATTTACTAAAGGCCAGCACCAACGAAGAAGACCGACAACGCTGCATAGAGCGTATCGAGAACCTAAAAACTGAACTTCGCCAAAGAGCGAAGAAACGCAAGGGGGCCGCAGAAATGCGCAAGCCTTAGCTTGCCTTTAATTTAATAATATAATTATAAGCCTAATAGCAAGTTGAAGCACGAAAGTGCAACTTGCGAACTTACTAACTTTCTGTAGGCTATTACTAACAATGTGGTTGGAGAATTTTTTTTTTCATATAAATTTTTTTTTATTTCTAAATAACAATAACGAATGAAATGTAAATCTGAATTGTGAGCCAACCACATGCTCTATAATTTTTTCCACGTCTCTGGCTCGCTGTGCAAGACACAGTTGAGATAAAATTTTTTTTTCTTTTGTCGTATAAAAAAAAATTTAATAATTTTTTTTAAATAAAATTTCATAAAAATTCATGAATCCATAACAATTTTTCAAATAATTCAAATATAAATTTTTATAATTATAATTCGTATTCAAGCAAATAAGAACGAAGCTTGAAATACTTAAAAAAAAAAAAATTTTTTTTAGTACTTTTAAACAAAGGTTTTGAGATGTTTTATGGGCTTTTGTTCCCTATTTTTTTCCCGTATTTGTCATATTCATTTTCATCCTGCTAAATTAAATAGTCTCATATAGGATCGTTAGTCAGTGAGATTATTATTAGAATTATACACAAAAAAAAAAAAAATTTTTTTTTATATAACTCCATATACTCCATATACCAACTCAATACTGACTTGAGATTAACGAACATATTGTTATTAATAATCGTCGTAATAATGTGCGCATATATTTTATATAAAGGCTTATCTATTACACAATAAATGTGTAACCAAAAGAGCCATAAGCCAAGCTAATGACCTAGATAAGGTCTAAGAATACATATGCACACACGCGAATTAACAATAAAAAAAAAATAATAATAATTCTGGAAAACAATGGCCACTCTTGATAATTATTTTGGAAAAATAAACGCTAGGCATCCCAGTATTGTCCAAGATTTAATTGAGGTTTTTAGAAATGAGCATATCAATTCACCACAGAACTCAATAAACTTGGTACAATTAAGTCAGCTTACCTAAATATAACGGGAGAAGAATTCCAGTTCAAGGAAGCACTAGGGTACAGATGAGTTTCATCCTCACAGTACCATATGTATGTTGCTTTTTCCAACGCAGCAGGCAATATCGTTTCTACCGAATGGAGGAACCGAGGCAGTAAGCCTCCATGATTTTTTTATATACGTACATCCATATTAATAGGCCTAACAAGTTAGTGTAGAATATGGATAAGATAGAAACAAAAAGGCTACAAAAATACTTACCTTTCCTCGATTTCCTGATACAATCAGGCGAAACAAATCACAAATACAAGGAAATAAGGTATTGGATAGCCCACAACTACAAATTTACAAAAAAAAATTGTAGATCTTATGGAAAAATCCATAAAAGTAGCTTATAGTAGATTGTTAGCTAAGACTCCTTTACATAAAGACGTGCCCGGATGGGTCCACGAACTTTTTAAGGACTCGATCGCGCTGATAGACATATCAGAATCGAGTACAGACTCAGATGTAGAAATAATAGATACAGAATAATAAAAAAAAAAATAAATAAACATAAACATTTTCGAAAATTTTGTTATTTTTAACAAACTATGGTTACTTGGGATGATATAATTGGAAAAGCTAGAATACACGCACAAGAATTAACTAAATCTTGTAAGTGCCTCTCGCAAAACAGAGAAACATCCCAAGACACAGTAACCAAACACACGAAAATAATAACCGAGAAGCTCCAAGCTATTAGGGCAGTATTAACTGAGCACTATAGCAAACTAAAGGAAGGGCAAAAAACAGCCGCAAATGCGTTCTACAGTGATTGCAAACAAAAAGCAATAGCTGTGCTAAACAGACACAATATTGAATTTAAACAAACAACTGATTTGGAAACTTCAATAGTGCTGGAAGAAGAAACGCAACTAATGGCCGATGATGAAAGAGGTCAAGAAAAACCACCAGTGAGCTCTGATCAGTCAATTATAAGTCATAATAAACCAGCAATTCCAAAAGGAAGCAACAAAATGACTCAAACAGTGGTAGAATTCATAAACACAGCCACAAGGCTGCTACCATTCTTCGATGGTGACATTAAAAACCTACAAGGTTTCATTGGGCACTTCGCGTACTTGATACCATAAAAGAAACGCATGAAGCAGTAGCCATCGAAATAATAAAATCAAAATTGAAAGGTCAAGCGGGTAATACGCTAAGCTCGGAAACAACGATTGACGAAGTTATACAAAAACTGTCAACAATCTTTAAGGTGAATCAGTGGATCTTTTAACAGCAAAGATTAAAAATCTGCAGAGAAACCCTAATAACTGTGTTCATACACAAAAGAGATTACTGAGTTGACCGACGCCCTAAAAGGCGCGTATATTTCGGATGGTCTTCCAAATGAACAGGCTATAAAATACACTACCAAAGTGGCAGTAAATGCTATGGTAAGTCATACCAAAAGTCAAAGAGTCCAGCTACTAATGGAATCGGGAAACTTTGATTCAGCCAAAGAAGCCATCACTAGATTTACCACTCTTTCAGTAGAGTCGGGCTCCACGGGAAGTTCCCAAAATAATACCATTTTTTATGCCCAGCATAATGACCGCGGTAGACGCCGCTACAATAATAATGGTAACTGGAGAAACAACTCGAATTGGAACAACGACAATTCGAAGCTGGAGGCGGCCGTGGAGGTGGACAACAAAATAATAATAGACAAAACACAAATAACCAACAAAATGGTTATAACAATACAAATGTCCGAATTACCCAAAGCGACCAGGGAAACGGACAAGCTCCTCCAAATGCTCAGAGTTAAAAAATAAAGTATACTCTATCAACCTAAGTCTTAATAATTTCGTATCATTTAAGAATGTTGAAACCAATAAGAAAATAACATTCTTAATTGACACCGGTGCAGATATTTCAATAATAAAGGAAAATTCTGATGTATTTCATGACATCAAAGTAAACAAAACTGTAGACATTCGAGGCATAGGAGAAGGAGTAATAAATTCCAAAGGCCTAGTCTCATAGAATTTCATCTGCTTCATGCAGATTTCGCAATCCCATGCGATGGAATAATAGGATTAGATTTCATAAAAACTTTTAATTGCAAAATAGATTACAGCAATTCAGAAGATTGGTTTATACTTAGACCACAAACATTAAAGTACCCAATTTACGTTCCAATAACATTCAATTCTGGTAATAACTCAGCACTTCTACCAGCAAGATCCCAAGTGGTACGCAAAATAGAACTATCTTCAGCAGAAGGTAACATTTTAATTCCGAATCAGGAAATTAAACCGGGCGTTTATGTTGCAAACACTATTGCAACAGCCCAAAGTACTTATGTCCGATTCTTAAATACCACAGATAACTGCCAACTAGTAGGCTTTAACAATTTAAAATTTGAATCACTTTCGAACTACGATATAGTTCAAAATACCAAAGATTTAAGAAAAGAATCTGTAATTCATAAATTGAAGAAAAATTTCCCAACACTATTCAAAGACAAACTCGAAAAATTATGCACTGAGTATAGTGATGTGTTCGGACTTGACACCGAACCGATCACAACAAATAATTTTTATAAACAAAAATTAAGACTTAAGGATGATGAACCGGTATATGTGAAAAATTACCGGAGCCCGCATAGCCAAATAGACGAGATCCAGCGACAAGTTGGAAAGTTAATTGAACAGGGTATTGTTGAACCGTCTGTTTCGCCTTATAATAGCCCACTCTTACTAGTCCCAAAGAAAACACTTTCGGGATCTAAAGAAAAAAACTGGCGATTAGTAATTGACTATCGTCAAATAAACAAAAAATTGCTGTCAGACAAGTTTCCGCTCCCCAGAATTGATGATATTCTTGATCAATTGGGAAGAGCAAAATATTTTTCTTGCCTTGATTTAATGTCAGGTTTTCATCAAATAGAACTAGAAGAAAAATCAAGAGATATAACGTCTTTTTCAACGAGCAATGGCTCATATCGCTTCACGCGATTACCTTTCGGTCTAAAAATAGCACCTAATTCATTTCAAAGAATGATGACAATAGCATTCTCAGGGCTTGAGCCCAGCCAAGCTTTTCTCTATATGGATGATTTAATCGTTATTGGTTGTTCTGAACAACATATGATTAAAAATTTAGTAGATGTTTTTAAACTTTGCAGAAAAAACAATCTAAAACTGCATCCAGAAAAATGCTCATTTTTTATGCATGAGGTGACATTCCTAGGTCACAAATGCACAGACAAAGGAATCTTGCCAGACGACACAAAATTTGACGTCATCAAGAATTATCCAGTCCCACATGATGCAGATAGTGCTAGACGTTTCGTTGCATTTTGCAATTATTATAGACGTTTCATAAAAAATTTCGCCGAATACTCCCGGCACATAACAAGATTATGTAAAAAGAATGTTCCCTTCGAATGGACAGCAGAATGCGAAAATGCATTCCAATACTTAAAAGAAAAGCTCGTTCAACCTAATCTATTGCAGTACCCAGATTTCAGCAAAGAATTTTGCATAATCACGGATGCAAGCAAACAAGCATGTGGAGCAGTTTTAACACAAAACTATAATGGACTCCAGCTTCCAGTTTCATATGCATCAAGAGCGTTCACTAAAGGTGAAAGCAACAAGAGTACTACAGAACAAGAGCTAGCAGCAATACATTGGGCAATAACACATTTTCGACCATATATATATGGAAAACACTTCACAGTGCGAACAGACCATAGACCATTAACATATTTATTCTCCATGGTCAACCCGAGTTCAAAACTAACACGCATGCGGCTAGAATTGGAAGAGTACGACTTTACAGTAGAGTATTTGCGAGGTAAAGACAATTTTGTGGCAGACGCCTTATCGCGGATAACTATATCCGAATTAAAAGATATGAGTATAAAAGTCCTGAAAGTCACTACCAGGCAACAAAGTAGACAGAAAAACTGCGCAGTTAATAAAGAAGACCTTTTGCCAAGGCAAAAACTTCAAAATGCTTCTAGGCCCAACGTATACGAAGTCATCAATAATGACGAGGTACGAAAAGTAGTGACCTTGCGAATAACAGAATCTAAATGTTCACTGAAACATGGAAAGAAAGTTATGGCAAGAATTGAAGTTAGCGATTTGTATACCAATGGAATTCTCGACTTAGGTCAGTTCTTCCAAAGGCTTGAAATGCAAGCCGGTATACTTGAAATCAGCCAACTAAAACTGGCACCGAGCGAAAAGATCTTTGAAATTATTTCAATAGATTCTTTTAAAAATATGGGCAATACTATATTGAAAACATTAAGAGTAGCGCTACTCCAGCCGGTGACCCTAATAGAAAATGAAAAAGAAAAAGAAGCAATACTGTCTACATATCATGATGATCCAATTCAAGGAGGTCATACTGGCATTACCAGAACGCTGGCAAAAATCAAAAGACACTACTATTGGAAAAATATGGGACGCCATATCAAAGAGTACATAAGGAGATGTCATAAATGCCAGGTGTCAAAAACGACGACACATACGAAGACTCCCATGATAATAACAGAAACACCAGCGAAGGCTTTTGATAAGGTTATAGTGGACACAATAGGTCCACTACCAAAATCAGATAATGAAAATGAGTATATTGTCACATTGATATGCGATCTGACAAAATACCTAATAGCCATTCCAGTTGCATCTAAGAGTGCAAGTAATGTAGCTAAAGCTATATTCGAAAATTGTATACTACAGTACGGTCCAATGAAAACACTCATTACGGACATGGGAACTGAGTATAAAAACCAAATTATAACAGATATATGCAAGTACATGAAGATTAAAAATCTGACATCTACAGCATACCACCACCAGACCTTAGGGACAATAGAACGAAGTCATAGAACATTCAATGAATATATTCGTTCATACATATCAGCAGATAAGTCCGATTGGGATGCTTGGATACAATATTTCACTTATTGTTACAACACAACACCCTCGGCAGTGCATGAATATTGTCCATACGAACTAGTATTTGGAAGACTACCAAATCAGTTCATAGATTTTAACAAAATCGATAGAATAGATCCAATATACAATTTAGACGACTACTCTAAGGAAATAAAGTTTAGAATAGAAATAGCATATAAAAGAGCTAGGATAATGTTAGAAAACCATAAGTTAAGTAATAAAAAATACTACGACAAACATATTGCCGATTTCAATTTAAACATAGGAGATAAAGTTTTATTAAGAAAAGAAATAGGTCATAAACTAGATGCTAAATATATAGGGCCTTATAAGGTAGTGAGTATAGAAGAAAATGACAATATATTAATAGCAGATAATAAGAATAAATACCAAAAGGTTCATAAAAACAGACTAAAACCATTTTCGGAATGATCAACCGAAAAAAAATAATAATTATCATGATACTTAAGTAATTTTTACAAAAAAAAAAAACAAAAATCTTTATGGATTCATCTATTATTGAAAACAAATTCACGCAATTTCGAAAAACAAGAGAAAGAAAATTTGCCTAAAGAGACACAAAAAAAAAAAAAAAAAACTTTCCTAAGATACACCTTTACTTTACCTTTTATTTTACCTTTCTATATAAATAATCATTACAATAACTACATAATATTACGTTATTCTCTAAAAAGGGGAGGTGTAGTATGTTCATACAACTAATAACTCAACACAATGAGCTCAACTTGTAACACTTTGTTGCAAGTATAAACAATTAAACATATACGCATTAAAATATAATTGTGCACTTGAATATGTTCATATGTATACATTGAAGTATTCACATAAACATATTCAAGTAAACATACAATTAAGCATGAACATATATGTATGTACATTTGTATATGCACATACATATATTCACATAAGCACTGTATGCACAAGCGTAACATGAGCTAGAGCCAGGCCAGCGTGTGACCGCTGACCAAGCACTTTGATGCATGCGCTCCAACAGTATGTATGTATGTATGTACTGACACTCTCCCTCTCTTTTGTAGCTGTCGCATAAATCGCAGCATAAGAATATATATGTAAAATTAGCCTAAGCAAAAGAATAATTTGGAATAAAGAATTCAATCAAAAACTCCAGTCAACCGACACAGACGTGTCTCTGATTATTATTTTTCAACCCAACGGAACCCGGTCGAAGGAGTTTTTACAATACTAAAACTGCACCCAACACCAACATCGCTTGCATCACATTGAAAGAAAAAACTTTTTACTAAAATCTGGGTTTTGCAAAACTGGAGCAGTCGTCAGTTGTCTTTTGAGATGAAAAGTTTGCGATGATCTTCGATACCATCCTGCTAATCCTAAAATCCTCGCGTTTGTTTTAGGGACTTTGGTTGTAGTGGGCCATTCAAAATCGATTCAATCTTGCTTGGATCGTTGAAATTCCGCCTCTGCCCATTATGTACCCTAAATATTTAACTTCGGTCACACAAAACTGACTC